>NC_080731.1:11204570-11504570 GCF_019097595.1 Hemibagrus wyckioides
GAAGAGGGGCGGGGCTAACAGGCACTGACCCTGGATGAGAAACATTTTCAAGATGGTCAGTGATGCTTTGCGGGACATGACATCTTACATATGTCTTAAATTAGCTTATATGTTGTGACTTATTTTTATATATTTTGCTAAAGCACGCAGAGTCGCGTTACATGCGTTTGATGTCGTTTGCCATCGCGTGGGAAACTATTGAAACTTCTGGTTATTAAGAAAAACTTCCATTTTAAACAATAATACACTTCATACACTAGCCAGAAGAGTGTATAGTGTGTCATATGGGACACAGCTAGAATCTTTAATATTGCTGATCTGAGCAGACAGAGCAGTATCAGCGAGTGTAGCCATTAATAACGAGTGCAAGCTGCTGTGAACTTGCACATTGATTCTGGAGCAAAGTCCCTTTCTCAGTGCTCACAGAACTGCAACAGATTTTCTGCATGCTCAGGCCTCTTCACTCTACTTGCAAATGATTTTACATGCACAGAAAGCACTGTATGCCTTTTACATGTACATGCATAACACTGTATTTTAATGACCATGCTCACTGATGCTGACCAGTGTGCTCAGGATCGCCCTCTATCAAATATACTCTTTAAACAGTAGCCGTTTTATCATTTTACTTGTAGGAATATAATCCAGTTCCTCCTTTTGATATTTTCTCAGAGTTGTCTGTTCGTTACAATCACACAAAGTGTCACATGGTACATCCAACTAATACCTGGACTGCTATCATTGTGTCCTATAGTCATCACATCTGTGTGCTCCGTCTGTGTTAAATAATCTACTCGTGTTACACATCGCGGTGTTGACTTACAGAGCAGAAATACTGCAGCGAAATGCTAATCAGCGTGTCTCCCTCCTTGACGTCCCTCATCACGTATACAATGTCATCCTTTCTCTCTCTGGAGGTACTGCGCCGGTGCCTGTCCCTGCCTCTGGAGCGGAGCTCGTAGCTCTCGCCATCCTCCTCAGAGCACTCCGTCTCGGAATTGTTCCCGAAGATATAAGTGTGACCTCCAGTTACAGGCTGCATCGTCGTAGCTGACTGGAAGCCATTATATTGGTTTCTTCCAGTCATTTTCTTCCTGTTTGCAAAAGAATACAATATAATATAAAACACAACATGCCTGAATTCTTTTACAGTTTTAAGACAGTGTTCAACTCGCACATTATTTAGATAGCACAGCACTGTTAAATATTAAATCTGATTGGTCAGAAGGTGCTGATTTATTTAATTTTCTACATCATCTGCTCTGACATTAGTACCACTTTTACTTCTAACCACAAGTTTATATGAATGTGCTCATTCTTGTACATTTCTCCTGGTTTCTTTGTAACATAAGCTGCAGGGTTTTTTTCCCCACTCTGTTGTTGCTTTATTAAGTGCAGAACAGACAGAAAAAGTTGAGGCTGCTGCAGAAACAACTTTCAGTTGCTATTAGGATAACAGTAACTAACTTCACAGATGTTCTATAACAATAAATCTAACTACACTATGTTGCCAAAAGTTTTGGGACACCCCTCCAAATCATTGAATACAGGTGTTGTTTTTCAGGGGTTGTGCCTGGCCCCTTAGACACAGTGAAATGAACTCTTAATGCTTCGGCATACCAAGACATTCTGGACAATTTCATGCTCCCAACTTTGTGGGAATAATTTGGGGATGACCCCTTCCTGTTCCAACATGACTGCACACCAGTGCACAAAGCAAGGTCCATAAAGACACAGATGAGCGAGTTTGGTTTGGTTTAATTTCTGCAGTAAGACAAACAACTTGTTATAGGAAAATAATCAACATCACAGCGTGTCTCAAGAGTTTTAACTTAATAGTAAAAAAAAAAAATTAAACTGATATCAGTTCTCTCTTACTAAATGTGCTAGAATTATATCTTCCTCATTGCACACATCTAAATCATTGCACTCATTGTACATAACTCCTCTGTATACTGTTTACATATTTAATTATCATGGTATACAATACCTTCTTTTTTCTTTGCACCACTACAATCACTTGCTCATTTGCACTCATTGCATTTACCTCCCTCTGTATACTGTTATATATGCAAATTATATATTTTTGTATATTGCTTATATATGCTAATTATTTATTGTTATATACTTATTATATATGCTAATTATTTGCACTGCGAAATGCACTTCTGGTTAGATGCTAACTGTGTTTCGTTGCCTTGTACCCACATGTGCAGTGACAAAGTTGAATCTAATCTAATCTAATCTAGAACTGTCCTCTGGTAACTCTTAAATCTTAACTGTCTTCAGTCACTGAGCTGCTTTTTGGATCGTCTGTTGTCATCTTTACTGCCTCGGTCTTCCTGACATATAGAGGATATATAGAGGACATATAGAGAACTCTATATCTACCAGATTGCTTGGCAGAAATGGTCAGATTTCACAGATCTAAAGTAAACATGGAGAGAGATTCTGTTACACAGATCTAAGCTGTCATGGAGTATTTAATATTCTACCAAATATAAGGAAATGAGAAAGCTTTAGCAGGTCAGCTGTGTGTGTGTGTTTACACTAACCTTAAACCTTGGAACTAAAATGTGGACTTATATATATATATATATATATACATACATACATACAGACCTAGTCATACAATACCTCCTTCAAACCCAGAGACCTTCATGTTTTATCACAAATCTTTGACTTTTTTCTCTTCAGTTCATCATGCTGTATGTTTTGGTTATCCTTTTACAGAATACTCCCGCATGTTTTAGCCAAGAAAACAAAGGAAATGCAAACCTTTGCACTTTGCTTTGCAAGAGAGATTTTCCCCCACAAGGTTTATTCCGGATCTGTGGGTTTTAAGTGTCATGTGCTGTTTCAAATGTCATTTCCTATATGTTATAACTCAGACATTTACATTTTATCTTTCTGAGTGTTTAACAAGAGCGGCTACATTAGTTCTGGGCTCTAGATAGTACATCACCAAAGAATATTATATACTAAGTGAAAGATCCTGACCCTGATGAACCTTGGTTCATCAACTATTCATTAACTGCTCTGTGGAATATTTCTTTACTGTTGGGGGTTTTTTGTTGTTGTTCATGTTTATTTCCACAGCAACTTTCAGGACACAAAACAAAACAAAGAGAAAGGAACTGGAACAGTATTCAGGAACAATGGAAATGGTGTGGCTGGCTCAACTCAAACTCACAATAACACAAATAATAATAATAATAATAATAATAATAGTAGTAGTAGTAATAATCTATGCTATTCTAGGACAGCAACCCATGGACAACTGTGTCATGCAGCTGGATTTTACTCAGCACAATTATGCTTTCCAAAAGGTTTACACTACGTTTAGTAATTAATGACACGTCATGCTTTGTACTGGTTTATATTTACAGTAAAGCTCTGAGACGACTTGATTCTTGTTATTATTATCATTCAGGTTATTGTGGTCAAACTGTGATTTGAATTAATTTCATCAGAGAAGTGGTTTTACAGAAAATAATCCAAACCTTCATACCAAACTAAAAAAAAAAAAAAAGACTGTGGTCAAATAATAATAATAATAATAATAATAATAATAATGTGCTGCTTTACTTTAAGATTTCATATTTACAAAGAGTAAATCATCTTTATTAAGAGACTAATAGTGAACATTTCAAATGTTATGAATGCCTTTCAGTAACTTGTCGACTTAATTACATTTTATCTTAACTGCCTTCATCCACTGAACAACTGAAATATTTATCAATAATATTTAACATAATATTTATACTGCAGTCTTCCTGATATACACTATGTTGCCAAAAGTTTTGGGACACTCCTCCACATCATTGAATTCAGGTGTTGTTTTTCAGGGGTTGGGCTCCTTAGTTCCAGTGAAAGGAACTCAATGTGTCAGCACGATCAACCAGATAGTTTGGAATAGAAGACTTTTGGGATGAATTAGAGCGGAGACTGTGAGCCAGGCCAAAACTGGGACCTTTACATGCACGTGAATTTAATATGGAGTTGGCCCACCCTTTGCAGCTATAACAGCTTCAACTCTTCTGGGAAGGCTTTCCACAGGGTTTATTGTGGAGTGTGATTATGGGATTTTTTTGACCATTCCTCTAGAAGCGCATTTGTGAGGTCGGGTACTGATGTTGGGCGAGAAGACCTGGCTCGCAGTCTCTGCTCTAATTTCATCCCAAAGGTGTTCTATCAGATTGAGGTCAGGACTCTGTGCAGGCCAGTCAAGTTCCTCCACACCAAACTGTCTTTGTGCACTGGTGTACAGTCATGTTGGAACAGCAAGGGGTCATCCCCAAAAAGTTTGGGAGCATGAAATTGTCCAAAATGTCTTGGTATGCTGAAACATTAAGAGTTCCTTTCACTGGAACTAAGTGGCCGAGCCCAACCCCTGAATTCAGTGATTTGGAGGGGTGTCCCAAAACATTTGGCAATATACTGCCTTGCACGAATTGGATCAAACTTAAAGTTTTATTTACACATGTATCGGTCACAGAAAAGGAAAAAGCTTCCTCTACACGGAAAGGGAAAGTAATATGAGAGAATTTTGGATTCCAGCCTATCGATGTTCAAAGTCTAAACTGGTGATATAATGTTAGAGACGTCGTTGTTTAATAAAACACACACAGGATAAAAGCGAAATCTTTAAAAACAAACCGGAAACACAATTCGGCACCATACAGTTGAACCGTATTTAACAAAATCTAGGCAAATCCGACTCAATGGACGGCTCTACAGGCCCTCGAACCTGGTTAACCAAGTAATCCGTCTACCCAGCTAGTCTAAATCCATTTACACACGGATTAACACCGACTACAAATATCTAGCCATAGCACTTTGTTAGTAACGTCACTAATTCCGAGAGCCAGGTCTACTTTCGGTATACAGGACCCATATCTCTTGCTAGCTAACATTGTTAGCGTTGGATAATCTATCTTAGTTTACTTACCGCCAACGAGCGAGATAATCGATCAGAATGTTTCAACAATATAATCCCAAACATAAACAAAACAACAGGTACCTGATACAGTCGGATGAATTCACCGGTTTGAGCTAAGCCATCCTTCTCGCTAGTCAAAGAGCCGAGTGTACGTTTGTTTAGCTAACTAGCTATCTACGCCACGTCAACACAGACCCAGCGTCATGACGTATGGGGCAGTGGGCGGAGCCGTAAAGGTGAGGCGCCGAGGACAAAGCTGAGGGTTTTTCAGTCACAGAGGATGCTGTGAAGGTGTTACAGCAACAAAACAAACAAACAAACAAAAGAATGAATTAATTAATATCAGTATGCAGATAAGGCACTGTACAGGCGTAGACAGGAATTAATTTGGGATAATTGCATAAGGAAACATACCAGATAAAATCACCACGTGGTCTCAGGTGGATATCAGTAGTAAGAGTGGTGATGGCACGAATTTGTTAATCTTCTAAGACATTAAAAAAGGAAATGACATTTTATCTCATAAAAACAGCTGTATCCCTCATTTTCTCCTTGATCCGGTCCTTAAACGACTCTCATCACTGAGCTCAGAGTGTAACCTGATTAGTAGATTTCATACAAAAACGAGGGAAATGCATGAATACGATTGGTTAATCCTATTTCTCACCGTGGCAGCTAGCAGCTAAAAAAAAAAACTGATGTACAAAATAATAATAAAATAAAAATAAGGAAATCGGTTGTTTGATGTTTTCTTTCTTCTTTCATTAACATCATTATAGTGTCATTTCTGTGCAGAAACGAAGTTATATGTCTGTCAGCTGTATGTTTATGTTAACCTCCTATAGATATGCCCATGGTACTGGATCTATACATTTTCTTGCTTCTGTCTTAAAAAACGTACTGTATGTAGGTTTATACACGATTATAACACGTACGACTAGGCTGCTCTTTTCAGGAAAACTTTGTTAAACTTTTGATTGAAGTCATTAATTAAGATCAGGAAAGCATAAATAAATGTGCCAAATTCTTACAAATCTGCTGTTATGAATATGAAATGGTTTCTTCTTCTTCTTCTTTTAGCTGTAATGATGGACATTTCCACTAGGGGGGGATATCGGCACACGCTACCTTACACACGTGGGTCTAAGAGCTGGAGCATACACCGATCAGGCATAACATTATGAGCGCTAACAGGTGAAGTGAATAACACTGGTTATCTCCTCATCATGGCACCTGTTAGTGGGTGGGATATATTAGGCAGCAAGTGAACATTTTGTCCTCAAATTTGATGTGTTAGAAGCAGGAAAAATGGGCAAGCATAAAAATTTGAGCGAGTTTGACAAGGGCCAAATTGTGATGTCTAGACGACTGGATCAGAGCATCTCCAAAACTGCAGATCTTGTGGGGTGTTCCCGGTCTGCAGTGGTCAGTATCTATCAAAAGTGGTCCAAGGAAGGAACAGTGGTGAGCAGGCAACAGGCTCATGGACGGCCAAGGCTCATTGATGTACGTGGGGAGTGAAGGCTGGCCCATGTGATCCAATCCAACAGACAAGCTACTGTTGCTCAAATAGCTGGTTCTGAGGTGAATACACACAAGGTGTCAGAATACACAGTGCATGATGGGTCAGGGCTGTTTTGGCAGCAAAAGGAGGACCAACACCTTTATTAGGCAGGTGGTCATAATGTTATGCCTGGTCATTGTAGATCAGAGACAGAATTCAGTAGATCTGCTAAAATAACACTTCACTGATCCCAAGCATTTTCCAGCAGCAGACATAAAAGACAAGGCACAAATACACATAAGAAATACAGAATAGAATAAATAAAAAGTAAAATAAATATTCAATACAACAATTTTCAGTATAAATCAAGATGAATCAGTGCCTTGCAAAATTTGAATGATGTGAAGTTACTGCTACCACTACTACCACTACCACCGCTACTACTACCACTACTACCACCACTACTACTACTACTACTACTACCACCACTACTACCATTACTACTACTACTACTACCACCACCACTACTACCATTACTACTACCACTACTACCACCACTACTACTACTACTACTACTACCACCACTACTACCATTACTACTACTACTACTACCACCACCACTACTACCATTACTACTACTACTACTACCACCACCACTACTACCACTACCACCACCACTATTACTACTACTATCACCATCACTACTACTACTACCACCACAACTACTACCATTACTACTACTACTACTACCACCACCACTATTACTACTACTACCACCATCACTACTACTACTACCACTACAACTACTACCATCACTACTACTACTACCACCACAACTACTACCATTACTACTACTACTACTACCACCACCACTATTACTACTACTACCACCATCACTACTACTACCATTACTACTACTACCACCACCACTACCATTACTACTACTACTACCACCACAACTACTACCATTACTACTACTACTACTACTACCACCACCACTACTACCATTACTACTACTACTACCACCACCACTACTACCACTACCACCACCACTACTACTACTACTACCACCACTACTACCATTACTACTACTACTACCACCACCACTACTACCACTACCACCACCACTACTACTACTACTACCACCACTACTACCATTACTACTACTACTACTACCACCACCACTACTACCATTACTACTACTACTACCACCACCACTACTACCACTACCACCACCACTACTACTATTACCACCACAACTACTACTATTACTACTACTACTACCACCACAACTACTACCATTACTACTACTACTACTTCCACCATCACTACTACTACTACCACCACCACTACTACTACCATTACTACTACTGCCACCACCACTACTACCATTACTACTACTACTACCACCACCACCACTACTACCACCATTACTACTACTACTACTACCACCACCACTATTACTACTACTACTACTACCACTATTACTACCACTACTACTACTACTACCACCACTACTACCACGACCACCACTACTACTACCATTACTACTACTACTACTACCACCACCACTACTACCATTACTACTACTACTACTACCACCACTATTACTACCACTACTACTACTACTACCACTACTACTACCACCACCATTACTACTACCATTACTACTACTACTACTAATAATAATAATAATAATAATAATAATAATAATAATAATAATAATAATGTCTTATTTTTGACCATCTGATGTCTTATTTGATGACCATCCAGCCGTGCTTCCCTAAAAATGCCTTTAAAAATAAAGAATAATTCAAATAATAATCAGTAACACCAAAAAGTTGTTGCACATGAGATATAAACCTTCACACACTCTGTCTGAAGGGGGAAATGCACTGACAATAATCGTTCGGGAAAGTTTTGAGCTAAAAATTTCCCGTTTCGGGAGCGGTGCACCACAATTTACTGTCTCTTCCCAAACAGCGGGTTGAGTTGGACGCGTCGCTGGGTGGAGCTGTTTGAAGCTGTTTGATGCTAATGCGATTAGCACGTCTCCGTCTCCGAGCAGACGGCGCTGCTGAAGTGCGCTCCGAGTTCAGTCCGGAGAAGCGGCATGGCAGCACGGCTCACCCCGAGCACACCACCGCGCACCATTTATCCGACATTCTTACACAATCTCGAGTAAGACACTGCCAAGTATCCTTCCTGTTCCACTGTGTCTTATTTGGACTGCATGAAACTTGGCTCTTATTTCTACCTGGACAGAGAGAGAGAGGCGCTTGGCTGAAGCGCAGTGAGAATATGCGTGGATGATCTGTTAGCTTACGCGGTGACCTACACGCGCTCCGTTTGGTGTGGAGACCCCCATGCACGCGTAACTCCCTAGGGATCCTCTGCTCTTCACCTCGGATTGTTAGTGCAACGCATCAGGTCAGTAAGAATTATTCATGATCTTATGAGAAATAGCTGGATGCTGAACAGGTGTTTAAAGAGGAATGCACTTTGTGAGCAGCGTGTCACGATCATTCCTGTTTCACTAACCATGTGCAACACGTAGTAAAGCCGGAGCTCTGCCTCTGCATCCTGTCTGAACAACAGACTGCATATGCATTATCACCTAATGCTGCACTGCATTATTCTAATCCAGTGCTCTCAATGACAAGTAGGCTTCAATTTGCATAATGCGCTTATAAACAACAGTACATGTCTCACGTGCGTAATGTGCATCTTTCTTTCTTTCTTTCTTTCTTTCTTTCTTTCTTTCTTTTAAGCATCATATAGATGAACTCTTACAGTGGCTGTGTATGGACAGGTGTATCCTTGGCATTCATTGAGCTGGAGTGATTTTGTTATCAGTGTAACTTTAGGGGAAGGAGCCCATGTCGCGCGTGAATCCGAGGGAAATAATAATATTGGTGATGGAAGGCCATCTGATTGGCGTTTCCATGGTTACTCGGCGGCGCCCTTGCGGGGACGGTGCGCTTTGTGCGTCTCTCCCCCGCGCGCCCATTCAACTAAAACAACGGGGAGCCTCCTTTAAAAAACACTCAATTGTCAAAACTATAAACCGTTCATGTAATCTTGATGCGTTTTGATTTACCATCATGGAAGAGGTTTATTTAATCCATTGAGCGACTTTATGAACACGCACCTGTTTTCCACACTGGGTCCGAGGCGCCTTCTCTTTGTCCCGTTTCCTCCATTTTAGAGTGATTTACGCGATAGTGTAATCCTAATAGCTGCGCGCGGGGGCAGGACTCGAGGTCATAGGTCATAATGGTTTCTTTATCTTTGTTTTGTTTTGTTTTTGACAAAGATTTCTCCTTGTGTTTACTCTTTCTAGATTTCTGCATTTCTCTCTGTCTTTCTTTAAGACAACCGTTCTTTAAGACAACACTGTGCACATCCATCTTTTTGTCTCCATTACTACTAAACCACCAAAACTGGTTAAAAATAATATTTACTAGTAATACTGTCCCCTGTCTTCCAACTATCATCTATACAAACAGTCTGAGCCTATTTTAATGTGATGTCAGTTTCTATAAAAGTTGTAATCCAGGGGTAACTCTACCTATGAACTTCTGCTGTGATTGTAAAGACTGCCATGTCCTTATCCCAGGAATCCTATTTACAATATACTCATCGATCCTTTTAGAATTTTTTTTTTTCAGTTCAATTCAATTCAATTTTATTTTTGTATAGCGCTTTTAACAGTGGACAGCAGCTTTACACAACATAAGAAACATAGTATGAAAGATTAAGATTAATGTTAATCCCTATTGAGCAAGCCTGAGGCGACTGTGGCAAGGAAAAACTTCCTTAGATGGTATGAGAAAGAAACCTTGAGAGAAACCAGACTCAAAAGAGAACCCAGCCTCATTTGGGTGACACTGGAGAGTGTGATTATAAATTATTATAAAACACCGGAGCATGTGATTATGAATAATGTCCTTTCTACAGTCACATACAGTCAGTTGGAGTTGTGTGATGCAGATAAAGCATATGTATATTAGAATGTTATTGTGTGTATTAATTAGGAGGTTGTTGTCATCCTCAAAGTCCACATAGGGTTTTTTTTTTTTAAGGAAAACATAAAGAGCAAGGATTTATAATCCCATTATTCGATGTTTGGGTTCCCGCAAGGTTCTTTTCTTCTGTTCATCTTATGGGATTTTCATTGCTACTGTTGCCTCTGGTTTGCTCATTAGGGATCTACATCTACATCCAGATTTCTGTCAAGCTGCTTTGTGACAATATCTAGTAAAGAGTTTTACACATATCGAATTTAATTGAATCAATTCTTTGTTTTGACTCAAGTAGTTTGCCCAATATGATGAAGTTATTGCAACATAGCAAATAAATAGGACTACTATATAGTATTTAGTGTATCTGTGATATCTGGCTACAATTGCTGGCTTCAGAATGAAAAAAGGAGGGGAGAATTAGTTAACATATTCAGTCTATGTCTTTTATTCAGACTGTTTAGATTCTGTGGTGGTTTTTACCAGCAGGCGGCATGGGATGTGAGAGAAAAGAGCAACCAAGTGGTCAGCTTTATTTTCTTAAAACCTCAGTTGTTAAGGCTTTGGCTATTTGGTTTTGAGTAAGTTGTGAGTTCAAAGTAAGAATCAATTTCATCTTGTCTCAGTTGTAAGACACTTTGGATAAAATCATTAGCCGTATATGGCAATGGAAAATGGTCAGCTTTATTTTTTCAAAATGTCGAACAGCTGTTTTCAAAATTAAGGAGAAGGCAAGCACCAGTTTATTAGCTTTTAACAGGTGGTTAGCATCATGAGTTAGCAGAGTTTAAAAACAAATAACTTAATGTTGCCTACATACATTTATTAGCAATGACGCTGTGCTAGCTTGGTATTTATTTGCCATTGGTTGTGATCATGTGCTTATATGTATCCGTGTGTATATTATTTATTACTGTACTAAATAACTATTTCTCGGTTTGTCTTTGAGCCATTGAGTTTCACGTTTGTGCTTTAGCCAGAGTGTGACAAGCCATAAACAGCACTTCCATTGATGAGGTGCTAAGACTCTGATTGATGTTTGTGGGACATAAACAGACCACACAAGGGCCACACATGATGGAAGAGCAGCAGGTGTACTGGAACAAAAGAAAGAGTCGTCCATACAGCACAGTAGCACAGGCTAAGCTAATGGCTCCTCTGTACTCGCGGTGAAGCAGACGCTCTGGGCCGTCTTTTACTAAGCGTAGCTTAAGCTCCAGCACTGTGGAGGACAACAGAAATTTCTAGAAAATGTTTTAAATATTCACCAATCTTTCAAGACTTGCCACCTCCGTTATCTTTTTGTATATCAACGACATGTGTTTTTCTTCGGCGCTCGTTTAGCTAATCCATATGTTTAAGTCATTACCAAGGAAAATTATAAGTGAGGCTAAATGTGATGTCTCTTGACATTTATGAACAAAATGTGAAGGCTGTTTTCTTCATTAAAAAAGTCATATCTAGACACAGTTTTTAATTTAATCTTTGACACATTGCATTTATGCCCAAATGCCTATTTAATAAAGTAGTATTATAGTATAGTAGTCATAGATTATCAATTTATTTCTTTTTCCTTCACATTAGTCAAACTCAAGATGACATCTTTTCAATCTCTGATGTAATAAATACGTGTTGATAAATAAATGATGTAAAACCTCTCATAGCCCAAGAAGCAAAACAATTCAGAATAAAGTTGGCATTAGTTCCAGTCTGGTTGAGATTTCCACACCTTCTGAACCGACATAGCAGGGTTCCAATCTGGATCCTACTTTCCCACCAGATTGGGGCCTCCGCTAAAACAAAGTGGCCACGCAAGACGCTGAGCTCTGGGGAGAGGATGAATTCAGCTGGTGAAAACGCTCCACAAAGAGCGCGAACCCGGAGCAGAATAGCGACGCAGTGGGAATATGCCACTGAGCTTTACTTTGCATCTTCTTATTGAATACCCAAGCAGGATTTTGTGTGAAATATTTATATGATGAATGTTAGGTGCTTGACTCCTGTGTATTTGTTACTGTCATTTTTTATACCAAACCTGTGGAATTGGTACCTTACTTAACCTTACAGACCACACCTCAGCAATATCCTTTCAGCAATATCCTTTTAAGACTGCACACTTTAAATATTTTTGTTCTATTTTATTTTCATTTCATTTAGAAAGGGTTTATATGTATTTTAAAAAATTCTTTTTAAAAAATTTGGTGTAAAAATAATCCAAATTTATTTTATTTTAATACAGAAAGTGTATGTATGAATAAATAATTAAAAAAAATTAATCATGAAAATTATTGGGAAGATCCCTATTTAAAGAGTTAATCTTACGCAATAGTTACTGAGTTTGTGACGTGACCTGAAAAATTGCTTTAAATATTGGCGAATTGTCCAGTGAAGGATTCCATACAAATTAGTTTCAACACACAAAATCACAGAAACCCTAATCATTAGTTTTTTGACTAGCTTAACGTTTTACATGTCTTTGCTGAAATCATTTAAAGAATGCAAATGTGGAAAATACTGACACAATTGTTTTACGCGAATAATGTTTGACAGCTTAGAGGTTTTTAATAACAAATCATTTACATTGTTATCAGTTTTAGAAATAGAAAACTTCTCATTCAACACTTTTCTCCTCCACAATCATTCAAATCTTACGAAACAATATTTCATGTTACTTGCTAACTGAATGAGTATCAGTCATTTTTGTCACTACCTAGGATTTTATAAATTACCAAAACCTATAAATTAATATACATATAAAAATCAATATACATATCAAAATCTGTAAACAGAAAGAAAGGCACAATTTAATGTACCCTAAATCTTTTGAAGCACTGAACTGTGACCTGTGCCATGGGTTAAATTGAAGAGCAAGCAACATGCTGGATTTTCATCGATTGAGCTTGATTACAAGTGTTTACTCATAATAAATACACAGGGACCGGATTACTAACTTATGCACACACATACTTTTGATGTATTTATCTGATGTGTTTATCTAAAATCCGCTTACAGTTGAGACAGGATCCAGCTGAGTTGCTCTACCAGTGATTTACCAGTTAACTTAGTGGTGCTAGGATTTGAACTTGACCCAAGAGACACCGCTGCCCACTTTGCATAAATGTAGTATTTTCTGTGGTCATTTTGGTGCTTAGCTTACCAAATTTCCCCTTTAAATACAAAAAGGATACTAATATTTTCCGCATAACTTCTAAAGTATATATAAATATATGCTTTATGGCTGCATAGTGGTGCAGTTTGTATCATCGCCACCTCATAGCTCCAGGTTTGATCCTGACATCAGGTAACGTCCTGTGCATGTTTTCCTCTGAGTTCTCCATCTCCTAAAATCAAACCAGTGGGGTGATTAGCGTGACTAAATAAATAGGTGTGAATGAGCATGTAAATGAGTGTGAGAATGCATGCCGCTCTGCAGTGGACCAGCGTCCTATCCAGAGTATTCCTGCACCGCACTTAGTGTTCCTGGGATAGACTCCAATTCCACCACGACCCTGAGGGATAAAGCTAAAAGTGGATGAATAATGAAAGTCTAGGTTTAATCTTCTTCAAGACATTAGTCCTTGCATTTCTTCACTATTTTCTTCTGTGTTCAAAAACAGTAGAAAGATTTAGAGCTTAGATGTGTGTTTTGTGTGTGTGTGTGTGTGTGTATTTTCTATATATTCTTTTCTCTTTCCTACCTGTATAGGTCATTTCTATTTATGTTAATCGTATTTCTTATTCAGTATTTTTATGACAGTCAGAAAAAAGCTAATAAAATAAAATTTGAATTAACAATCTAACTGGATTTCAACAAAAGTCACATAGAGTCAATATCGACTTATTGAACCCGGAACAGGTTTAGTGTTTTAATGTAGAGGAGTTAAGAAGGGGGTCGCAAATTTATGAAGCTAAGCTTGTTCCTTGATTTATTTTTTTTTTCATTTACTTCCCCATCAAAGGGAAAAGGTAAGTTCAGTGGTAAAGGGTACAAATGGCAGTGAGTTGAAAATCTGCGAGGATGGATGGAGGGCTCAGGGATTAGGCAACCACACAAATGAAACTGTTATGAATCCACACAAATACACAGTAAGCTCAAAGCAGAGGTTGGATTCTTTCTTTCCCTGGCTTTGTCCCATTTTTCTGCCGTGGTATCCACAGCCACTCTTTCTCCATCCTTTCTCTATGGCTCTTTCTTCTTCCCACCACCAGAAAGGTTCCTCCCCATTGTGTTTCGTCATGGTGAAAGAATTTCTGAAGTGGAAGGATTTGAACTGAATCCGGGATCATGCAAAGACCTCCGCTGACCAGTGAGTGCTGAATTCAGTGCTACTGCCTCCTCTGACTCGTCTCCACACGTTAAGGCGGTGAATGACTGGCTTTATAGAAAGGGATAGTCGTTACTGGTGAGTCAGACTAAATGACAAAACAGGTGATGGCATTTCTAGGCAATAAAGGAGTGTTGACTTCTGAGTGTTTCCTCAGCCAGTGAGAAGTTATCCCTGATTCCAAATCAGCTCAGAGGGCTCCGCTTGCTCAGGCATTTTTTTCCATCCACAATCCAGCCATCTGTCCGAGCGCTGGCAAACTCGCCAGATTGAAGAGACCACGGCAGGAGTTTCCCACACCTCTCCTCTGCTGAAGGGGTCTTGGAGGGGAGACGAAGTGAGAGAAAGAGACCTAACTGTCTGAATGGGGGTTTGATTCGGGCTAGGAGGAGTTCTCGTGTGGAAAAAAGGGGCGTTGGAGTGGAAAAAAAAAGAAAGAAAAAAAAAAAGAAAAACAATGTTGCAAGAAAAGAAAGAACACAACAGTGAGATTCATGGTTTAAAAAAGAAGGAAAAAAGTCTGCACGTTTTTGTGTGGTGGTCAGTGAATCGAGTGCTCCCTTCTACTCCGCTGATTCTCTCTGTCTCTCTTACCAGACGCTCACACACAGACACACACACACACACACACACACTCCACACCCATCGCTTCTGTGTGTGCAGCTACAAAGAAAGGCAATTAGCATTTCAGCCAGGCTCAACTGGCTATGTCTGATGAAGTAATAAGCTTTATAATTTGTTTTTTTTTTCCTCATGCAGGCTACCATTTGTGAGGCTGGCCCTCGTTTAATCCTATAAAAGTAGTTTTCTCTTCCCTTCTAGACATTGTTTGCCACAATAGCTAATCAGTCATGGAGCGCTGTGGCTCCAGGAGCATTCGCAATGTGATTTTCAATGGGATCCTTTCTTGTGTTCGCAGCTCACAAATTGAGAGCAAAGAAAAGTCATTGTGTTTTTGGGAACAAGAATAGGAGATGCCTTTGGAACAAGCCGAATTGGGCAGAAAGCAAACCAGAGACCATCTCTTCAAAATCTACCCTATATTTCTCTCGTTCCCCTTCACTCTCTGGCCAGTGCAGACTTGATTGGCATTTAGTCCTTACAAAGGAGGTGAAACACTTGGATAAAAGTACCATATGACGATATATGACAAGAGCTGTTCATGCATTTCTAGAAAAGATTTTTGTTTTCTTTCCTCCCTCTTTCAGAACGACATCTGCTCCCACTCAGACCTCTCAGTATTCAAACATACACAAACACACAAATGCACTCACACTTTTTTTTTTCTTCACTTGCGCTCTAATTCTAGGTTAACTATATGGTCCAAAAATAAGAATGTTTTGGGCAGGGTTCTGCCAAATTAGTGTTTAACCAGTGAAACTGAGGGGTTTCAAAAAATCCTACACTGGTTTAATGATGTATGTTTTAGCCTTAGTCCTTTATTAAATTTCTTAATTCCCCCCTGAACGCAAGATGCCCAGGACAGCAGCTTACCTAAAAATACCTTATGGGAAGCGTGAGTGGCAATTATTGGCTTCTGAGCACTCCATATAGATCAGCTCTGAGGTTTGCCAGAGCCCCCCAAAAGAGGCTGGTTACTGAGGCAACAGAGCGTGTCATGAGAAATGAGAGCGTCTTATTTTTGTTACATATCCAAGAGTTAGTGCACAAATGTTTCAGTGGTGTGGTTTCCATCATGCAAATTTTAAATAAGAGCATGAGGAAACCAAGATGGAAATAAGAGAATGAAAACAGGCCTTGATATCACGTAGGTTGAGGGAAATGAGGCGGTGTATTGACAACAGAGGTGCCAGCATCTGTGGTATAATTGTTGAAATGTGACTGAAAAGCCAATTCACTGAAGGGGAAAGGACATGGCATTTGAAATAAATGCACAGTGTCCTTCATTAGCAGTAATTTTCACCTTGTGCCAACTTTATTTATTTGAGAATTTGTGACATTTGAATTCATAAGGCTCTGTATTTTGAGACAGTGAAAAACAGGAAGGCAGAACAGTGGTCTCATTGGTCAGTAAATAATGGAGGAGCTGCTTATTATTAAATAGCGGTCACACCAGAATATTGCCTTGCTGTTTTTTTGTTGCTTGGCACACATTTCGGGGAGGGAACGAGTCCACCAACAAATGCTGGAGTTTTTGTGGTAAAAAATAAAGTTTTTTTTTTTTTTCTCACTGCCTGTGAGAATATTCATGGTTAGCAGTGTTGGCATCTCTGAAGTACAATGACTCATTTTGTCTTTTGCACATCTTTCTGAAATTTGCTAAAAATCTGAGCAGCATTTGGATGTCTAAGACTGTCTGGTCCCTTCAACTTTCCCAGTCAAAAAGGAAATTTGTTGCACTCGTATGGATTGATGACTTGTATGGCTTGGCCCGGCTGAGGTTGCCAAATGCACAGATTTTGCCAGTTCAAAAGCTAAGTGATATTTAATGGTGGATCATGACGCCAGTGTCTTTATGAATCTGCTTAGCACTCAATTTCTAATGGTTATACAATAGCATATCAATTTCTAATGGTTATACAATAGGATAACAATGTTCAGCTACTACAGGATGACTCAAGCAGCCTCTAGTTGCTGAGTCACCAAGGATCAGCTTTGACCAGCATAACATTAGAGCCTTAACCTTGTGCATGGATTAATCTCCAGAGATCAACTGGCACCTCCAGCTAGACTAATCTGCCTTCTGCATATATCTAAGCATTTAATGTTATTTTTTGTCAAGATCAGGTCTGTACTTTGGTGTTTCACATACCAGCACCTGGTAGACCAACCACCTGTTGGCCTCTGATTGCCAGCTTGGAGGAAAAAAACATGACCACAGACTCCCTTACTATTTTGCACAAGTCATAAGATTTGGTTTTTATTAGTTGACATGAGTTCACATCCATGTGCACTTGCATATGCTATGATCTTTTGACTTATTAGTTGCTCAAACTTGCCACAGCCTCATCAGTAAGGTTTTTAAAAAAGTAAAGAGATTATGAGATGCAAGACAAGTCTGCAATTTCCATTCTGCAAGCCACTTTAAATCAAGACTGGACAAGATGTGACATTTTTTAATGGAATTTGTTCTTGCATTTGGTTGTATAAGGCTGAATTGTCCATGATCATTACAATATCAAACCACATCATCTCACACTCACATATAATTGCATCTGGGAGCATACATAAACACTTACAAGCATACACACCTTACCAGCAACATCCTGGAGCATACCCACACACATGGGTTTCTCAACTCTGGCTGTGAAGGCTTAGTGATTGAATAATTGATGCTAAGATTACAGATCCTAGGGGTAACCCAAGAGGCAGGCACTGGGCTACAGAGCAAGGTCGTAACCATACACTTCATCACATCTTCAGCCAGCTGATCTAGTGTAATTGCTTAAGTCTCAGTTACATTACGGCCATGGCTGCCATTTGAACCTACTACCAAGTCACCCTTGAGGGCCCTGGGTTCAAGGCCTTCCCCTGTTTATTACATAGGGTGGAAAAAAACACTCTATATATTAAGTACAATTAACCTCCTATGGTTACCCAGAAGGGTGTTTTCTCTTCAAACTTTGATCTGATAAGCTTCTGAATTATGTAGCTTAATCTGTATTAACAAAAAAGTGCTGAGTTCATTGTAATCAAGTTTCCTGGCATGAACAAGCAGGCATTTTTAAAAGAGAGTAATTCCAGAGGGCTGCTTCTGAAAAAAAAAAGAAATAATATAAATCTTCAGAAGCGTTCGGCCATGGAAAATGAAGGACACGGGAAGCTGGAGTCATTTGTGCATGAATGGTTGTCTCATAGCTCACAAAAAAAGATAATAAAAGACAGGGAAAGAGAGAGAGAGAAAGAGAGAGAGAGAAAGAGAGATAAGAATCATAGTCTCAACCTTCCAACTCTGAATAGATCTCTGTTATTTGTCTTGGTACTAAGCACTGACTTTGAATTTTTTTATATTTCATTGTCTGGAAAGTTGTAGTAGCCCGCAGCCATCAAATAATTGTACAGCAGTGTTTCCCTCTCCCAGTCCTGAGGTAGACCTACACTGAATGTTGTAGATGTTTTCCGACACCCACCACAGCTGACTCAGCTCATCAGCTTTTTAACAAGCCCTTCTTGAAGTTATTGGGTGTGTTATAGCAAGGAGAATACTAAAATGTGCAGTGCAGTTGTACTCAAGGTCTGCAGATGGGAAACAGTTGTAAGGCACAGCTCATGCCACCTGTCACACTTGCTTGTGAGGACCATGTTGTACTCACTTGTTGGCAGAGGCATCTCAGGAATTTTCTCATTCACACTTAGACATCTGCACAATAGCTGGTCCTGGGGTCAGTCAAAGAGCCAGGCTGCCAGGTTCTTGGCCGCTCTAGGGCCTCCTGGTCACTGATAAAGTGTCTGATGTGACTCTGGCCAGTATGTCCTGTGGTGGGCTGGCAGACGATGAGGAGATCCTCACAGAGTCTTTATTTATCAGTGTCAAGAAGCATTGGTGACGCTCCCATGGTGACCTTTTTGATGAAGGATGGCTTGGTTACCTCCAGTGAACCATTACAAAAGTGACAGAACTGAAATGTCTTGTGTTCTTGGCATGATATAAATATGTGACACTGAGAGACTAAAGAATGTGATACATGAAACCCATTTGAAGATGCACAGATCAGTTCACTTCGATTTAGGGTTTGTTTAGTCTTGTATTTTAAAAAAGGTCTAGTATATTCCAGAATGTATCCACATTTATTTAGTCAAAACAGAAACTCAGAGAAAATTTAGCATACTTTAACATATTCATATTAAATACTAAGGTCATGATGTAATGTAGCCTCTTAACCAGGGTGTCAATGAAATCTGGTCAAGATTTGTTTGGGCATGAAATCTGACAGAAATGAAAAAATAAATTTAGGAAACTTTAGGCTTAGGAAAATGATTAAGAATATCACCATTAATATTCCAATTATTATTACCATTTATTGCTATTTGGAATGTCTGCTGCACAAAATCGGATATACAGTACATCTGCCCCCTTGAACAAAATGAAAAGTAGAGAAAAGATATGAAAAAAAGTGGAAAATTGAAAAGAAGTGCACATTGTCATATAGCAACATTAGCCACCTAAAGACCACACTGCACTAACGTTGACAGCTGTAATTAACCTAGCTAACAAGCAGAGCATTAGCAAGCTAGTAAACAGTAATTATATTGTGTAAACCAGTAACTAGTTTCAAGCTAGCTAAATCGATTAATTATACTTTGTAAACAAGTTCACTTGTAACATGAAGCTAGTTTTTATGTAATTAACCCCATTAGCTAGGATCCTAAAGGTTGCTAACAGTAGCCTAAATATTACAGCCTGGATCATCAGATAGTGATCATCATATACAAGATGCATCCCGGTGAGTTTTCTCTAGTTCTTCAACTTGTCCTCAACCACATTTTCAGTTGAGAAATAGAATAGTTGAAAGAAAAAAAAAACTTATTAAACACTGTAGCCATTCTCTATCGGCCCAATATAATGCCAGTCTGAATGTTTTGTGTGAAAACTGACACATGCTTCATCATCAGCAGTGTAGATGTAAATGTAGGGATTGAACTGTTTTACAATGGACATTGTGGTCGGATTATTAAATGAACCCTAGGGCAAGCACATGAAACGCAAGCTTAATATGGGTTTTACATTTAAACTTGGTACCTAATTACAAATGCATTACTCTTTTCAACCATTGCTATTAGCATTGTTAATGTGCATGATGTGCAGCAGAGGGTGATAAGAGGCTAAGTGTGTCCAAGAGTTAGGAGTTTGAACGTGGCAGTCTGTGTGTTAAAGTGTATGACATATTGACGTGTTTAGTCTGGTGGGTTGGTGGGGGTGGTACTGTCTTGTCTAAATATTATGTACTCCATGAGGATTTGACCCCAAATCAATTTGATGACCCTTGTAATACAGCATATAACTCTGTCTTAACATGGATGTAAATATCATCCACATATCTTCTATTGTCACCTAGAGAAATGGAAATCTAGATATTCGATCTAAGTGAAGTAGTTCCCAACTCTAGTAGAGAGATGCAGCAAGCGTTGTGGCTTTTATCCCCAAATCTCTTCACTATGTGCTGCTGACCATAATCACCCAAAACCAAATATGTGATAAATAAAATATCAAAATATGGTTGCAATTAGACATCCCTCTCACTGTTAAAGTAGCTCTACCAGTCTACAATCACACTAATTCTATGCAAGGAAGCTTAAGCAGAATAATCTTACATGGCACCTTGATGAAAGCCCCTCAGCTCTGAATACCCTTGTGGCCTAAATTAGCCCCAAATGATCTACCAGAAATGGAACATATGAAGAAGTGGATATTTCCAAAGTCCAACTTTCCTAAGCAATCTCCCTGCTGCCGAAATAAATAAGATACATGCACTCATTCATAGCAATGCTAGCGCATGTACGCACACACTTTTTAAGCTGTTTGTTTTGCTAGCCATGACAACTGCCGGGTAGCCGCCAAACATACTAGTCAATGTGAAGAGAGAAACCCGATCATTTTTTCCCAAACCAGATGAGGAAAAAGATCCCACTGACAGATGCGAGGTGATTAACATCGTGTCTTGTATAAGAAAAAAAAACAACCCACAATAAACATGCAAATATCTTAAATAATGCTTAATGAAATGGCCACATGATTATGATACTCCTGTCTAATTCTAATTAAGCCAGAATATTACCATTCAGTCCAAAACAAGATTAAAATTCTACGCAAATATTTACCATTCACTCTACATTTCATACACAGATGTACAATAGGATACTTTGCATATTTTTGCATAATAAAATCAGATGCTTTATTTTGTTATATCACAGCTTGCAGTTGATATTTATCTATAATGCAACTATTTAATCATCTGCCCATCTCTATTTTGCAGGAATGCCAGGGTTCCTGGCTCTAGCTGGCTTATTCCTGGTGCTCCTCATCCCCAGTGCCAGGTCAGAGTCTGCAGAGCTGAGGTTCCAGGGCCAGACGGAGTTCATGGTGAATGAGAGCAGCCGAGCTATAGTACGCCTTGTGGTGGAGAGGGTCGGAGACCCCATCAACGTCACTGCTCTAGTCCTGGTAAGCTCTTCCGAACCAGATCAGGTTTTACGAGAAGTAATCCTAGCTGTAGTAGTTGTAGTAGCGAGTAGTTGGTGCTGTCTTGTAGACATGAGACTTTACAAGTGTAGGTGTGAAGGTGTGGTATCAATACTGGTCTCCACACTGAATAAATAATAATTATCTCAGACTTTTTCACATTCAGGCAATTTACAGCAATGCTCAGACTGGTATAGAAAAGGTCAGTTGTTCTTTGTGTTCTGGAATAGCCAGAAAGGTCTGATGTTATTCACATTATAGATAGAATATAAAAGTTTGCGTACCCTCAGTACATGATCTCTACATAATGTCACAGCTATCCACAGACAGGAGAGCAACAGTGTATAACTGGCTGTGCTGGCTGCCTGCGAGGGTTACTTACTTTCTCTCTTTCCTGCCTATTAGAATGACGCTAACTAATGATGGATATCTGTGATCTCATGTATGCTGAAGAGGACATTTTTTCTCTCCTGGCTGTGCTGTGACACAGCATTAAAAGCAGCTCAAAAAGATGCTGTGGGAATTGGCAAAATGACCAAATTGGGAGCTAATGGGGTCAAAAAAATGTAAGGTTTCTATAAATGTTCTTCCATGATCATTATCACAAAAATGGTGAAAAAAAGTCATTTTATTGCTTGTCTGTTGATTTTCCTTGCTTTGGGTTGTTGTCTAGTAGCAAATACACCCACGTTAGTTTTAGCATCTTGAAATACTGTTTTGCTGTGGAGAAATTGTAAAGGAAATGTCAGTTTTATTTTTATGCAATCCAAAACCACCAGACTGCACTGGTAGATAAAAAAAAATAGAGACTGTATTGCTCAAGAATAAAGGCTCACAGCAAATAAAAGCATCACAAGGAACCCCAGAGCATACAGTATATAATACTAATAAAGAAAGATACTAGTAAAGAAAGATAAAGCCTCTAAAATGGTGACTATTAAAATAAATGAGTTATCAAGAGTTTTTTCTATAAAATGGAACAATGAGAGAATGAATGTAGCTCAGTTAAGGCAGCTAGGTTAATGTTTAGCAGTGACAGTGACATGGTAGGTATTATAGGTGATGTCAAAGCAGGCTTCAACAAATTGGGGCTACATACCTGTTCCCATCTGTAGTGAACACTACACCCATAATTCAAGATAAATATCAACTGTCAGCGGCTATACAGTTGAAGACAATTCTTTGAGAACTGTGTTAGCAGATGTGCATGTTGCAGTACCAGCAGGGTGGATTTCCACACCCAACCATCTGCTTGCTGCTGTCTTTATAGCGCACTGCTGTGCACATCTGGGTACAATTAGCGTAACAACGCAAATCTGCCTACTGTTCAACAAAGAGTGCTAAATGTCACGCTAAGTATCCTAGTGTAGCTCCTTCATCAAATCGTTCATAGCGTAGCAAGGAAGCAAGATGAATGACTTTTTTTTTTTTTTTACTGTGAATTTAGTAGGTGGCATTATTGTAAATGTTAACTGTCAACTGCTCTGTGCGGTGAAAGCTTCCAAAATCAGAGAACTTTTTTCTTTGTTCCTTAAAGCTGAAACTATTGTTTTGCATGTTAAGTAACAGTTACATCTCTGTGAAGCTGTTTAGCTGTTCAACACTGCAGACTGAATGAAAATGGAGATTAGTCTTTTTACACCAAAATAAGCAGCTGCAGATTTCTATTTGGTGGAGAGAATTATTTACATCTAATTGGTCATTTTCCAACGTGTGTGTCCTACCTAGAGCATGAATGTAGACAACATCTTTGATAGAAATTGGATGTGACAGTAGTAAAAATGTGGTTTGTGGTGACACAGCTGCAGGGTGAGGACACTGGAGACTTTGAAGCCACCACCGCCGCTGCTTTTCTCCTGTCCTCCGAGTCAAGCAAAACCATCTTCATCGCCGTGAAGGATGATGATATACCTGAAGCTGACGAAACCTTTGTGTTTAACCTCCGTCTCCAGGTAAAATTTCTTAGATGTGTGTCTTAATCCAGTAGAATAAATTAATTCTTTAGGGTTGACTCTGGAATTATTGGAACGCTTTGTGAATTTAAATGTATGAATAATATTGAATCAGGAATATTTTTTTGCTTGTATATGGTGATGCACTGAAGTCTGAACACAACAAAAAAAAAAAGCACGCTGAGCTTCTTACAGTAATGTCTAACAAGGTTGGAGACATTTTGAAAGGAATCTATGGCCAAGTCATTACCTTCTGGCAGAGGCCACCAGGCTTTAAGCTGTCATATCCTGGTACATGAAGCTATTCATTTTGTCAAGAGAGCCTAAAACACCAGCCACAAAATAGCCCCAAAGCATCAATGATCCACCGCCATATTTTACACTGAGTTTGTGGGTTTCTTTCTTTTTCTTTTTTTTATACAGTCCACATGCTCATGGTGTTTATGGTCTCATCTGATTAACGCTAAAGGATTCCTGATGCAGTTCCTGAAGAAATGAGATTCTCGCTCAGGGTTTTTGAATCATTTTGAAAGGAAGAATATTTATTAAATTTTCATAGTAAAAAAAGAAAAACATTGAAGCCGCATTTCCATGTGGATATTTGTGCATTCTCAATGACTGACTTACTGGCACATTGCTACTGCAACAGTCTATATACAGAGCAAACACAACTGCTATTTATTATTAATGTTTAATAATCTTAGGATGCCAAGAGCGCAATGTCTCCTCTCAAAATGAAAAAAACGAAGCCAGCAATATGAACCTCTGCATAAATAATGGCAATGTTTCTGTATTTCTAAAAATACATTTTGAAAAAAGTACTCTATGCTTAAGGCATGGACGTGGCAGCTCAGTAAATAAGATGTATAGATCAGAAGGTTGTGAGTTCAAATCCCAGGGTCACCAAGCTACCCTTAACTCTCAACTAGTTATATACATGAGATAAGTTGCTCTAGATAATGGTGTCTGCCAAATGCCATAAATGCATCTCATCACTGGCAAATTGGGTGTGTCCCATTCATTTATTTAATATACATATTCACTGATAATTTTAGAGATAATATCAATTTGTTTAGGACACCATTGTTGCTTCTCACTGCTAGTGGTTTGTTCGAAAATTCATTCATTCGAAATTCAAGTCGTTTTTCCTCTTTTCCAACTGGAAACTCAATACACTTCAGGTGAGTGTGTGAGGTTGTGTGGTACAATGTCCATGGTCAGTTTCCACAGAAAATCCAGAAATGCTACAAATCCTAACGTTAAACTTGACTTGTGATTTCAGTGAACTGAAATTTTATTTATACCTCCAGTCACATATGGTGACATATATATATATATATATATATATATATATATATATATATATATATAGTATATATAGAGGAATGCCAAATAGGAGGTATATTGATGTAATAAATGAGGTTATGAAGCTGGTGGGTGTAAGTGTTGAGGATGCAGAAGATAGGGATAGGTGGAGAGAGATGATTCGCTGTGGCGGCCCCTAAAGGGAAAAGCCGAAAGAAGAAGAGGAAGATTTCAGAAATTACAGTTTGTTTGTTTTTAGCAATACAAGTAATTTTTTGTAGTAATTATTATTTCTATACAAATCATGTTTCAGCCATTTTCTTTAAAGGTGCCTATAAGTCTGGAGTTGCTCTGGTTGCCGTTCTTCTCTTTGGGAGGTCGATGTTATGAATGATTTCTTTCTTTAGTTTTGCGTGCATATGTGACCATCTGCCCACTCTGTTGTTTCGGACTTCCCTCTTAAAGCCTAGCTAGCCCACTACAGATCTCTCTTGTACTCTCGTTCAAAACAGAAGAATCTCAAAGCGAATCTAGCCACGGCCTAACTGAGTGCTTCTCATTTTTTCAACTCTGGTCAAAGGACCCATAATCCCTAGCATGGCCTTTGATGTCTTTTCTGTAGCTCCCTTTTCAGGTTTGAGTCATGCCACTTCAGCAGCACGACTTCAGCAGCTACATCTTCTTGTGAGAGGAAACCTGTAGTGACAGGCACGACTCCTCTGACTATAAGATTAAAGGGAAATAATGCACAGCAAATCAGTATAAGAAAAGCACTGGCCTGGAATTAAGCTTCCAATGACACACAGCAAGGAAAGAAGAAAAATATAACTGTTGAACAGAGGTGTATGGTGGGAAAGAAGTGAAAGTATAGATAATGTGTCAAAATCCTACTCGATTCCAGTCAGAAGAATTCAGCCTACAATATACTCAAGTCGAAGTGCATTCCCTTGATTTGTTTACACGTCTTTAAACATCATCATTATTACACTCATCCACCAGATTGAATTTGGGGAAGCAATCCATCATTAAATCCTTCTCCCTCACTCAAGGTGTTGTGGGAAACAATTAGCTGAAAAAGTATCCACAGATCCACCCTAATACCTTCAGGATACTCATTTCAACATACTACAATGTGGGACATGCTAAATCTAATCTCGGATCCTATTAAGGACAGATTGTTGGCGAACTGGGACGCAGAACATGTCTCAGAGCTTTAAGGTCCTTTACATTAAAAATGAACCTTTGCAGCATAAAGCCAACTGTTGTAGAATATTCACACATTGCAGGTCTCAACAGAGATCCTGTCTAGGATCTCCAATAGCAGTTGTTCGGATTTGATTAATGATGTTATGTCTCTTCCTGTCTGCTGTTGACGAATGAGCCACAGACCAGCACTGAGAGGACAGAAGTCATTTAAAGAAGGCAGAGTGATTCAGAAGAATTACAGTAATCTAGCATTAAATGAATGTTAGTGGATTCTACAGATTTCTTCCATACCATTATTCCAGTTTATTCCATAAGTGGAAGCATCCAGCCTATAATATTTGTATTAATCCCTAGGGATTAGGTCAAACATTACTCTTGAACTTTTGTACTATATTTCTTATGTTCTGTAAAGCTGATTTGAGACAATGTCCATTGTTAAAAGTGCTATACAAATAAAATTGAATTGAATTGAACTGAATTGAATTGAATTGAATAACGATTTGATTTGGTCTGTAGTACAACAATCCACTGAACACGCAATAAATGGTAACTAAAAATGTACTAAAAATACAAATATTCTTTCTGCAACCTCCTTTGAGTGCTTTTCAGCCACCCTCACACTTACACACACATCCACCCACACACACATGCACACCAGAATGAACCACCGAACTATTTCTAAAAAACCTATCATCTTCCAGAAAATTATATATATATATATATATATATATATATATATATATATATATATATATATATATATATTTTTTTTTTTTTTTTACAGCTGATTAAAAATCTTATTAGGATGTAGTATATTACAGTTGATTCACTAACACTGCATTCCAGGAAACTGGTATAGAGCATTAAGGATGCTCATGTAGTGTAGGATCAGGATATTATTTGGGGATATGTTGACTATGAGGAAAGGAGGCGAGCTTGTAGTGGTGCTGTGATTGAAGTCATGGTCGGCGGAAGGGATTGTTTGAGCGTATGTGTTCGGTGTCTGTGTGACTGCTGCAACAAGAGCGCAGTGTGTGAAAGAAAGCTTTGTTACAGCTGGGAACAGCCTCACTGAATACACAACTGAATGCAGAGGTTTGCACTAGGGTTAATTGCAGAGCCGCTTTTTCCCCCTTTCGCATTCTTTTCTTGCTCTTCTTTACTGTCTTTCATGCTATCTCTGTCATTTTTACACACACAAACACATATATTGCTGTTTTTCTCTCTGTGTCATTGTAGCTTAATACCAATGTAGCGTTTAGACCAAATCCTGACCCAATCCCTAACCACAGAAATGAAAAATAAATCATACAACCCTTAAAAAAAAAAGTTACATGTTATGTAAGATGATTTTCATGCCCACCACATTATGACATGAATTTTCATATTTCCATGTCACTGTGGTGAAATTTGGCCCAAAACATGTTTGTCTTGTAATGACCTTCCAATGACTTGATGAACAAAACCCTATCCACAATCTCAGTGAGCAAAAGAAAACCTTTTGGCATTTTTTAATTTAAAAATAGCTGCATTAAAGGAAAAAAAAGGGGTTTTGTTGTGGGGACCAGCCAAATGTTCCCACAAGGTCAAAACTGTCAGATATTTCTATTCTTGCAGGGACATCCCACACACACACACACACACACACACACACACAAACAGAACCAAACATAATTTCTAGACCCAACCCAAATACTATTAAAGGAGTTGGAGTGCTGGGATGGTATTCCCAGAACAGGTTAAAGGTCAACTTTAAATGCTAGCACTGTTGCCAGCATTGTTACAGTTTGCACTGAACATGATCTGTACCATACAGTCTAACCTACATCACTCATATCATTTCAGAGCTCATCGAATGGTGTGACGGTTGGAACTCCAAACACGGCTAGGATCACCATTTTGTCCAATGACAATGCCTTCGGAATTCTATCCTTCAACTCCGTAAGGACATTAGGACATTATAACAATTATAATATTGACTGTAATATATAATTTTTCTGCCTTTATATACAGAGGAAACAAACCAAAATATATATACGTGCCAGCTACAGTTGGAAGTTACCACGGTGACTCCTGCCCAGAGTTATTTTTGCATGTTTATTGAAGGGCAATTAAAATCTAAGGGGTGGAGGGAGATAAGGAAATGAGACATGGGGGGAGTCAGCAGTGTTGGAGGGAGTGGTGGGGGTGGAATGCCTTTGCAGATGGGTCGCTCAGGTGGGAGTCTATTGGGTTGCTAGGGTGAGTGAAAATACACATAAAAGCAGTTTACTGACTGGATTAAGTTGTCAATGTGTAGCCATCCCCCATAAAGAGCCTCCACATGTAGTCACTTTTAATTTAATTGTCAGTAAATGACACAACAACAAGCAACTTGTGAATTTAGATGTCTAGGCAAATCAGTCAAAAAAAGAGATAAATCTAAACATCTGGCTTGTTTCAAATCCTCAGATTGAACTTTCAACTGTAATTGGGACTCAAAAATGGACAAGGTTTGGCGACAATATAAAGTATATTCAGAACAAAGGAAACATGGTGATGTTTATAAATCTTGAACATGGACACTTTTCTCTCTATGAAGTTTGGGGTACTACATACACAGTGTTAGCACATAAAGAAAAGACCACTGACAATGTGATAGAGCGGACATGCCAGCATATATGCTACAAGAGACAAGAGAAGGTTATTCCCAGCTTTGGAGAGCAGAACACCTGTGAATTTAGCCATAGCTTTAAAATGCTAAGGAGATCCATCATGTCTATGTGTGTTCTGAAGTGTGTAAGGTAAGAAGAAGAAATGACAAGATGAATATAATGATATTAAACAGAATCCAGTCAGATCAGGTCAATATATTCACTGCTTGAATAATTATTTACATTTATATTTACATTATTTATATTTTAATATTATTTACAGCATTTACATATTCATCTTTTCTTTTACATTCTCCAGACCAGCCTGATCACTGTGGAGGAGCCCAAAGGCAGAAACCTGTATGTGCCTCTTACTCTTATCAGAGAAAAGGGAACTTACGGATCGGTAACTGTGAATTTTGAGGTGAGCCCCAAAAATACTGTCCTGTAATTTCATCATATTAAGATATCTTGTTAACTAATCTCGTCTACCCTGTTAATGTCTATTTATGATGACAGATCGTTGGAGGCCCAAACCCAGCCAGTGAGGATCTTAGTCCAGACAGAGGAAACCTCACTATTTCCCCAGGCCAGGCAGTGGTGGTTTTTAATATACTGATACATGATGATAAGGTATTGGGGTTGTTTTTTGCACAAAAACTCTTAAAAATTCACTACCAACTCGGGCTCTAACATTTAAATGCTTGTAAGAAATTTACACATGCAAGAACAAAATCCAAGCAAACCAAAAATAAACTCTAGCATACTAATATGATACACAGAATTTAGATAAGAAAATACAAACACACATATGTGAAATATAATATTTGTGACCAATATATTTAGTGACCAGTTTGAGTTCCATAGTTTAGCCACATTTCATTTAAAACTGAAATACTGGTTAGTGGCGAAAACATTACAAAAACTGTCACCACCAAATACTGAACACAGCTGATACTGAACCCAGCAAATAAATTCAATTCAATTTCATGTCAAAAATGCCATATCTACATCATATACTTCACTACAGTTTCATTTTTTTATGTTGCTAAAAATGGGCCATGACCAGAATCCTAAAATAAAAAGACTATATATTAATATTACGTTTCTAGCCAATGAAAGTTGTGTTATATTTGTACCCTGTTTAGTCTTTGGCAGAGGTGGACGAAGTACACAACTTCCTTACTTGAGTGAAAGTACAAATAATACTGGTCAAACATTACTCCATTACAAGTAAAAGTTGTAAAGACAGATTTTTACTTAAGTAAAAGTACAGAAGTACTTGTTTTTAAAAGTACTTAAGTATCAAAAGTAAATGTCAACGCAGTTTTATTATTGTTGCATTGTTGTATGCAATACTTACAGTACCTTTTGTAGCAACCTAGTGAATATACTGACCAGTTTGTAGTATCTATGGAATTAAGAGCTTTTAGAATGTTACAAAACCTATAGAAATTAAACAACTGAATTGACAAAAAAGACAGGTATAATCATTTTCATTTTTAATGTAACACTCCTAGCACCCCCAACAAAAAAGTATAGGTACATCTCAAAAAATTATATCATGAAAAAGGTCAATATTTTTTATCACTCAGATAGATTTATCACACATAGAGTGAAATATTTCAAGCCTTTATTTCTTGAAATTGTGATGATTATGGCTTACAGATAAGGAAAACCCAAAATTCTGTGTCTCAGAAAATTAGAATATTACATAAGATCAATAAAAAAGGATATTTCAAAGAGAAATGTCAGACTTCTGAAAAGTATGTTCGTTTCTATGCGCTCAATACTTGGTTGCGTCTCCTTTTGCATCAATGCGGCGTGGCATGGAGGCAATCAGCCTGTGGCACTGCTCAGGTGTAATGGAAGCCCAGGTTGCTTTGATAGCAGCCTTCAGGTCATCTGCATTGTTGGGTCTGGTGTCTCTCATCTTCCTCTTGACAATACCCCATAGATTCTCTATGGGGTTCAGGTCAGGCGAGTTTGCTGGCCAATCAAGCACAGTAACACCATGGTCATTGAACCAGCTTATGGTACCTTTAGCAGTGTGGGCAGGTGCCAAGTCCTGCTGGAAAATGAAATCAACATCTCCATAAAGCTTGTCAGCAGAAGGAAGCATGAAGTGCTCTAAGATTTCCTGGTAGATGGCTGCGTTGACTGTGGACTTCAGAAAACACAGTGGACCAACACCAGCAGATGACATGGCAGCCCAAATCACTGACTGTGGACACTTCACACTGGACTTCAAGCAACATGGATTCTGTGCCTCTCCACTCTTACTCCAGACTCTGGGACCTTGATTTCCAAATGAAATGCAAAACTTACTTTCATCTGAAAAGAGGACTTTGGACCACTGAGCAACAGTCCAGTTCTTTTTCTCCACAGCCCAGGTAAGATGCTTCTGATGTTGTCTCTGGTTCAGGAGTGGCTTGACACGAGGAATGCGACATTTGTAGGCCATGTCTAGGATTCGTCTGAAGCTCCCCCAAATTCTTGAATGGATTTTGCCTGACAATCCTCTCAAGGCTGCGGTTATCCCTTTTGCTGGTGCACCTTCTCCTACCACACTTTTTCCTTCCACTCAACTTTCTATGAATATGCTTGGATACAGCACTCTGTGAACAACCAGCTTCTTTAGCAATTACCTTTTGTGGCTTACCCTCCTTGTGGAGGGTGTCACTGACTGTCTTCTGGACAACTGTCAAGTCAGCAGTCTTCCCCATGATTGTGTAGCCTACTGACCCAGACTGAGAGACCATTTAAAAGCTCAAGAAACCTTTGTAGGTGTTTTGAGGTAATTAGCTGATTAGGGTGTGACACCACCTGTCCAGGGTGTACCCCTGCCTTTCGCCCTATGTGCGCTGGGATAGGCTCCAGCAGACCCCCGTGACCCTAGGAGTCCTAGGAATAAGCGGGTATAGACAATGAATGAATGAATGAATGGGTGTGACACCATGACTTTCCAGTATTGAACTTTTTCACAATATTCTAATTCTCTGAGACACAGAATTTTGGGTTTTCCTTATCTGTAAGCCATAATCATCACAATTTCAAGAAATAAAGGCTTGAAATATTTCACTCTATGTATAATGAATCTATGGGTTTCACTTTCTGAACTGAGCGACAAAAAATATTGACCTTTTTCATTATATTCTAAATTTTGAAATGTACCTGTACACATCTATATGTATCCACTCATGCACATTTCAATCAAATGGTCTGTAAATGAAGACTGGTCAGAAAAAAAAAATCTAACCTGCTTTAAAACCCAGCTACACAACTGTAGCTGTACAACCACCCAACAGCAACACTGCTTTAACAAAGAGTTATATATATTTCTACAATTCATTTACACCATTTTAATATGCATTTACATCATTGTCCAGACTCCTCCCTCCTGTGTACAATGCGTTGTGGGCAATATTACCCGTTAGAGTGTGCATTGTTCTGCACTTTGAATTTCTACCGGAAGTAGTAGACCATCCAGGAATGTTTAGGAATACTCTTTCAGTATACTACGATTTGGGGCATACTAATTCTATTTTTGAATACTATTTAGGACACATAGTATGAGAATTTGGACACAGCATACGTTTTTGTGTGTTAACTAACACCATTACCAATGCGTTGGTGGTGTATAATATACAAAGCATATATTCGTCCATTTTGTCAGCAATTGATCAATTGAGCAAATGAGTTAAAAAAATTAGGGAAAACTGAAATTTACAACACGTGACGCTACAAGAGTGAAAAAAAATCATCCTATGATTAATGTAACTACTTTCTACTCAATGACCTTGACAGAAATGTAGTGGAGTAAAAGTAAAAAGTATTCAGAAAAAATAATACTCAAGTAAAGTACAGATACTCAAAAAGTGTACTTAAGTACAGTACTCAAGTAAATGTACTTCTTTACTGTCCACCTCTGGTCTTTGGTGATTTCTACTCACTAGCTTGGTTTCCCTATATCACAGAATAGCCACCAGTCTGGGTATGTGTGGGCTACCACTTGCCAGGGTCCTTGACATCTGTTGTTAAAGAGTGAACATAGCTCTATATGACAGATTACTCTTACCTTATTAGAATTTTAAGATACAAACATTAGCTTTTGTAAAGATACATTTACAGAAGTTAGTATGTGTTTTTGTAGGCCTCAATATCTATCACCTTTGCTGACATTGCTTCTTCTTTAAACAAGGTTCCAGAAGATGATGAGATCTTCACCGTACAGTTGACTGAAGTAGCAGGAGGTGCCTTACTAAACCCCAACAGTACAAGCGTGCAAATCAAAATTGCTCGTAACGATGCTCCTGTGCGCTTCTCACAACCCTCTTTTACTGTGTCTGAAAGTGCCGGTGTCATAAATCTTACTGTTACCCGTGGAAGAACTGACGATGGTGTTCTTATTGGCTCTGATGATGGAGCAGTGTCTGTCATGTATGCTATAGTCACTGGAAATGGAGCAGCCAGTGCCACACTGTTGGAGGACTTTCTGGACCTACAGCCTATAAGGATGGTGGTTTTCCCTCCAAGGATTTACGAAGCTGTGCTGCGTTTTAACATCATTGATGACCAAATTCCAGAAATTGCTGAGTCCTTTCAGGTGGTTCTTCAAGAGGAGACACTGGTGGGTGATGCAGTACTGGTGTCTCCTAGCTTTGTGCAGGTGACTATCGAGCCTAACGACAAGCCATATGGCGTGCTGTCAATCAGCAGTCCTCCTCCAACACAACCTGTCATAATAAATGAAGACACAACTATGAGGCAAGGAGCTATTTGCATACTATATGTTACAAGACTTTGCATTTTATCAAAGACTGTTAGATAAAACTGGAGTTGATACAAAATGGTAGTAAAAATCTTGAAATTATTTACTTTCTTTCCTCCAAGGTTTGAAGGGATTACCATAGTGAGAAATGGAGGAACCCACGGTCTTGTCTCTGTAAACTGGACTATAATCCGGAACTCCACAGATAAGACCCCTGTCTCCAGTGACCTGTCACCAGTCTCTGGGACATTGTTTTTTGCAGAAGGGCAATTGAGTGCCATCCTGCCATTGAACATCACTCAGGATGATCTCCCTGAAGAAGCAGAGGCTTTCCTGCTCAGATTGATCCCTCGATCTGTGCAGGGTGGGGCTGAAGTTGATCAACCTATTGAGGTAATTGAGGTTGATCTTTAAGGTTTAAATGTTTGGGGTTCTTGTTAATGTCCAAATTTTGATGAAGGTAGTTTAGCAGAAAAACTGTTCTATGCATATGAATAGACTAGGATGGATTGACCATTATGCATACAACAATATGAAAATGAGTTGTCACTTTTTCACTGTTTAGGTCAAACTGAGTGTGATGTTATGTTATTATACTGCATCTGTAACTGTCAGGAGCTTTCAAAAGAACTAAAATGACTGCACATGAGGGGTTTTCCATGGGGTTTACTTTGTGGTTCCCATCCCAGGGGGTTAAATGTCTTAATTCTGGGAAGTTATACCACCTGGGAAGTCACCGCAAATCCTTTTACCACAGGAAGTCATGTCAGGCACATGGCTCTTTCCTGAACCCCTTTTCTGTGGTCTTTGAAGAGTAGACCCAGGATCCATTTCCCCATCAAGTTAATGTATCAGATGAGAACTTGAGTGGTGGAAAACTGTTTTTAGATCAGTGGAAAACTTGTAATCATCTGGATCACACTTACTGGCTGCTGAGGGATGTGGTCTGAGAACCATATGCATCTGTCTGGCACAGTGACATCAGTGCAGTGTCGGGTGCATTAATAGTCACCTGTCTGCTCTTTTCATGTGGTCCGAATGGAAAAGAAACCTGCCAGACGAGTACAGAAAGCAACTGCGTGTGTTCTGTCCTTAACTTTATAACTGTTGTTCCCTGATTATGTGCGAAAGCAGTGGGTAGCACAAGTCGTTGTTTACTTTTAAGCCATTAAATTGCACTAGTGCATAAATGTGGTAGATTACCCCCACTGATACAACACTGCTCTGCTGTGCATATGGCTGGCAGGAATTGACTCAGCAACATGGGAGGGCTGAATGTAAAGGGGCAGATTATAGCTTGTATACGTCAAGCAACCATAAATTTACAGTGAAAAATCACCCCAGCACAAGTCACTAAGCAAAATATTGAGAAAAGTCTCTCGCCTAGTTCTAAAGACGTCTGGATAAATGACTAAAGGGGTAATAAAGTGGTTTGTGAATGTATTTTTGGCTGTGGGGCCTAATGAAAGAGGGAGGCTTGCTAAGATTAGCACAAAGGTTTTATGCAGATGAACTTACATCAGATGTGTGTTAATGTGTGGTGGAGAGGAACTGCTCCAGCTCTGAAAAGTGCAAAAAAAGATTATATTATTGGTATACCTGTTTATTCTTTTTTAAATAGCACTTTTTTGCTACTGTGCATTGAAGGAAGATCATCACCCTGTTTTCTGTCATCCCCAGATGGTCTTCTATATCCAGGATAGTGATGATGTATACGGGCGATTTGGATTCCATCCACATGAGAGACAGAGTATTCAGAGCCAGCCTGAGAGCCGCTTTCTGTCCCTTAGCTTCCTTCGTGAAGCGGGCACTCTAGGGGAAGTGCGCTTAGCCTTTACAGCCCTCTACATCCCTGCTGGGACTCTGGATCCTGCGAGGGCTCAGGAAGGCGTGCTGAATGGCACCAGTGCCAACAGTCTGCTGTTCAGTTCGGGTCAGTCAAGGGTTCAGCTCACTCTGCCTATCCGTAATGATGCCTTCTTGCAGAACGGAGCCCGATTTCTCATACAGGTACTTTGAACAAACTTCCAGTGTGAACAAACATGGTTGAGTAGTTCCTTCTTGTTTTGCATGGCACTGGCTTTAAATGTTTATCTTTATGGCCTCTGTTTATCTGTCCTGTCCTTTCTGGGTCTCCCAAGACTTGGGACAACCTCAAGTGCCTTAACAATTTATTGTTTTCAAGTACAAGAGTCTCTCGATGAGCTCGGCTGGTAATTAGCAATCTTGAGCCATGGTTATTTAAGTGTTTTGGCTTGTGGCCATAGGATTTGTATTGGTGCCCAAACAAATAACCCTTTCTCCAAGCAATGCTGAGAAATAAACACGACACAAAAACCTGGCACAGTAGGAACTAAACAAGAGCTCCTTCAAGGACATACACAATATACACATACTTACACACATATACCCAGGGGTGCTGACTGACACCGAGGAGCAGCTAGTGGAAAAGTCTTCCTGTGCAATGTAAGATCCTGTTACTTGATGTGATGAACTCCGGACAAATACCAGTCTGATGTATTATAAAGCAATTCTCTTATATATATTGTCTATTGTGACACTGTCTCTGAACTGCCGTTGCATCAGTCACCTTTTGGCAGGAACAAATTAGTGCTAAGTCTATAATGAACTCAGAAACTACGCTGACCTATTAGTTCCTCAAGAGCTTTTGGTAGCTTTTGTAGAAAGGACATTAGCAACAGTTATATTATTTACTGTCCAGAGTCACCCATATGAGAATGGGTTCCCTTCTGAGCCTGGTTCCTCTCAAGGTTTCTTCCTCGTATCATCTCAGGGAATTTTTTCCTTGCCACCATTGCCTCAGCCTTGCTCATTAGGGATAAATAGCAATGTAACATTTATTTCTATGTTTCTTAACTTCTGTAAAGCTTCTTTGAGACAATGTCCATTGTTAAAAATGCTATACAAATAAATTTTTGATTGAATTGAATTATTGTGTCTTTCTCAGCTGGACACTTTGCAGCTGGTGAACATCACTCCTCCTATTCCTTCAGTGAGTCCTCGCTTTGGAGGAGCTATCAACATCTCCCTGGTTATCACACCTGACATTGCTAATGGAGAGATCGGGTTCACCAGTAACCAGACAGTGGTGGCAACAGAACCTGAGGAGTCAAACACTAGCATGGTATATCAGATTAAACTAGAGTTATATCAATAACATTTGTATATATCAGTTCAAGGCACATGGAGGCCATTATTAATTTCACATCATTCACAACATTGTAAGTCACAAGATTTACAAGCACCAAATATAAGAGCTCCTGTTCAGTACAGTTCTGACTCTTCTGGCATAGAGTTTGACTGAAGTGAGACTGGAAAGCTTGTCAGTATTTTGATTACAGTGAAACTGCAATTCAACCCTTTCAGGTAGCAGAGTTTCCTGATCCTTTAATTTCAATCTTAAATCGATCAACGCATAGAAAATGTTTAGCTGGCAATTTTTTTATCAGTTTTCCTTCTTATGAAAAAGTTGCACTCAAGAGACCTACATGTTCTTCTCCTCCTCCCTCTAGATCATTCTTCCCTTGAGGCGAGATGGGACAGATGGGCAAGCTGTGGTCTTCTGGAGCATTCGACCAGTCGGAGAAAACCGAGCTGATGTTACCAAAAATGACCTTTCACCTTTCACCGGTTCAGTCACGTTTTTGTCAGGACAAAGTGACGCAAACATCTCCATCACCGTCATGGCAGATAATGTTCCAGAGATCAACGAGACAGTCCTACTCACATTAGACAGGTATTGTGCACTTCTTACTTTTGTCCATTTAAGAAATAACCACTGTTAACATTCATATTAATTTCCCATAACAGCATGTCTTCAAGAGTATTTTTACTTTTTATATAGTATGAATAATTTACCAGCAATTACATTCAAAGAACAACTTTAATATAAACAACAGCCAAAATACAAATGAGTTCCTTTTATCACTCATCAGCTTATCACTTTTTATCAGCTAGAAGCAGTCACCAGCACAATCTCTTTCATCCTGAAACCTTTCCAGGGCTGATACCAGATGCTGAAATGCTGATACCGGAGACTTCTTCAGTAAATGTCTCCTTAAAGAAGGTTCACCAAATTAACAAACAATATTATAAGTCTTAGATTCTGAACAACAGCTATCATACAAGTGTCTGTAAATTATCTCTTACTATAGAAGCAATAATGTGTTAGAACAAGTGTATCATATAAACCTGTGATTTGCCTTGTGACCAAAAGCATTGTCAGATCTGCTGTTATAGGAATTTAATAGAAGCATCTTCTGACCAATCAGAATTGAGAATTTAACAGCACTATGGAATAGGTTTAGTTAGCTAACACTAAATCTGTGTGGTTTTGTGTTATTTATTAATTACAGCCTCACAGTTGACTAAAGTGAGGACTGATTTCAGTCATTTTGGTGTTTTAGTTCTGCTACTTTATGTACAACGGTACTGTGTGTATCATCTAAGTATTGGAACTTTAATGCCAGTTACCTGACAGAAATTTGAGATAAGAAAGAGATTCCCACAAAAAAAAGAAGTTGACAGCATTAAGACGTGTATGTGCGCCTCAATTCCTTGATTTTTTTTTTTTTTAATGAAGACCCCTCTCGTATTAATGAGTTCTGACGGGAACGCCATCTCTCCTTGCCTCCCACTCTTCCTTTGCAGGGTAGAAACTGCACGCTTTGTAGTGTACTTCGGGTAAGTGTACACTGAAGAGATTTTGCCCTTTTGTGTGCTGTGAATCAGCACTTTGTGTGATGGACCTCTTTAGACTATGCCTTAACTCTTCGATGGGTGAAGTCTCTTTCATTAGGGTGTGTGAAATGAAGAGAAAGGGTGTGTGCCTGTGTGCGTGCATGCAAATTGTGTGAATCAGTCAGGTCCAGACCATTGCTCTCTTTTCTCATTTAGCACCTAATTTACCCACTTCCTTTATGCTCTGCTGTAAAGCCATCAGTGTTTGTATGCATGCGGTGCATCCTGTGAATACGTTTGTTTGGAATGCTGCTCCCTGTCTAGTCTTTGTCTGCCATTTTACTAATTATCTGGAGCTTCGAGCGTTGGCGCAGCCCAAGCCAAGCTCAGTTAACACACTGGCCCCCCTGCTGGGTGGATCTATGCTAGTACGCTGCTCCAAAACACGGCTAGTCAAAGCAGCCGCTACAGACACGACGCACAGATGGCCGTCTGCAAACACACACTACTCTAATACCAATTTTCACACTACTTTTCTGTATCCCTATATGTAAATGTAAAACTCTGTGCTCTTCTATTGATAGGACAAATACCGAGAACCAGATTCTGAAGCCAGGTTTCACCAGCCGGGAGATTGTCATACTGGAGAATGATGACCCTGGTGGAGTCTTTGAGTTTTCACCAGTGTCTAGAGGCCCCTGGTTTATCAACGTAAGAATAAAGTACGCTTGGTGGACCAGTCTCAGTTTGTTCCTTATACAAATGATAACACACTTCCTTTGTATCTGTACTCTCTGTAGGAGGGAGAGACGGTTGAGCTGAGAGTTATCAGACAGCAAGGCCAGTTGCTGAACCAGCTAGTGAGATATACAGTGACACCATCCGGAAATGAGGATTTTTATGGAGCCACAGGCATCCTCGAGTTCCAGCCTGGAGAGAGGGAGGTGGTAGTGGCATTAGTAGCCATACCTGATGGGCTCCCAGAGGTAGGAATCGTTGACTTTAAAATATTTGAGGAATATTTGGTGTTTCTGATCTAAGATGGTCAACAGTCACTCTGAGAATTCCTCCTCAGGGGGTAGGGGGCTGATAAGGATCCTATCATTGACAGAGCTTCTCCATTTTTTCTTATCAGTTGGACAAGATGTTCGCAGTGGTTCTGAGCAGTCACAGCACTCCAGCAAGTCGCCTGGGTAACAACAGACAGGTCAACATCACTGTGCGCAAAAGTGATGACCCTTTTGGAGTCATCCAGTTCATACAACCACAACTACTTTTCTCCATCAATGAAAGCAAAGGAATGGATATTCATTCAGGTATCTTCCCGTATTTTTAGATCTTTAAAACAATTAGGAAAGATTAAATTAGTCCAAATGAAGTGCAGTCTGGTTTCCATATATTCCAGTCTTCCTTATATTGATGTCGAAATATATGGACAAATTTATAACAATTTTCTGTTACAGCATCCTACTCCATCGTGAGGGGAAGGGGCCGATTTGGGAACGTGTCGGTCCTCTGGCTTCTTGAGCCCACCTACTCAGGAGATATCACTCCAGTCCAAGGGGCAGTGGTCTTTACTGAAGGAGAGTATATGAAAAACTTAACACTGTTCTCCAAGCCTGATGAGGTAAAAATATTGCAGCATCCCTTATTCATTAACTTCAGATGTATAATAATACTAGAGGTGTGCATGGGAATTTTTTCTAATCCAACTCCCCAGTCAATTCCGACAGAATTCTGACCAATCCTGCCCTCTTCCACAGGCAATATATTTCTCAATATTTATATTTTTCTGTTTGCTTAAATATAACAAATGAGCAATTAAAACAATACCAACCCATGACCAGAAAAAAGCAGGTATTAAAAAGCCGTGAATGGGATGAATGGGAATTAGAGGTGTCCTAATGCACACCTCTGCATCATTCTCAAAAAATAACTGAGCATTTATTTTCTGTCAGGTGCCAGAAGATGTCGAAAAATTCACCATCACACTCATCAATGCAACCGGAGGTGCTAGACTGGGAAATATTCTAAACGCATCTTTACAGATTAATAAGAATGATGATCCCATTTACTTTGCAGGTATTATTCTGGAGCTTTTTCGAGAAATTTGTTCTCACAAAGATTGTGTCCTGTAGATCATGTTGTTTTGTGCCTACTGTTTTAACCTAGAACCGGTCATACAGAGGGTGAGAGAAGGTGGGGTGGCAAATTTTACAATTCTGAGAGCTGGACTGGGCAATTTCGTAGCCACGGTCATGTACCGGTTTGAGTTTGGAGACTCATCACCAGGAGACTTTATCCCTTTAAGTAATGACTCGCTGTTGGTGTTTGGCTATGGGGAATGGATGAAGAACATATCAGTGGCTGTACAGGATGACAACATTCCAGAGACAGATGAACCCTTTTATATTGTGCTCTTCAACGCTACAGGTGTGTTACATTCCCTGTGTTAAAGACCATGACAACAGTATTTTATTTATAGGTTGTATTTTGCTTTTGGCCAACCATGTCTCATTTTACAACTGACATAAACCTTCTTTCATAGAGCGTGTTTCCATCTTGCACTGTTTGGCTATGTGAGTGAACTGAATGTTGTAAAATAGCATTCAGAGGAGCAAATAATGCGCTTCATTTCCATCTCTTTCCTGTACAGCTAATTAATCCAGTGTATTTGACATTTGTTTCAATACACAGAGAGATCTGTTGATTAGGCCTGACCCTGAAAGCCTTCCCTAATCCATGTATTGTGTAACACACACACATACACACACTATAGCAGGGTGGAACGTTGTAGGATGTTAATTACAGGCACTGAACTCTTTTTCTCTTTCTCTATACACGACAAAACCGACTCACTCAAGAGCTTTTATCTTTTTGTGGTTTTATTCCTGCTTCTAAAAGCTAGCCTTATTCTTAGAGAATAAGTAAAGATTACTACAAACTGCAGCAGCGCCTTTGTGCTGTCTTTATTGTGTAGGCTGTCTGTATGGTGTATCGTTTGCTAATAATTATAACAAAGTCTTGTGTATTATTGTGCCGGTGGGACATTAACAATGCTTGGCTCTGGATCATATGTGTGATACTTTCAAATTGAAAACACTGCTTAAGAATAATATGAAAAGAATCAGGTACTAGACATTTATGATGTTGAGTATGAATTATTGGCTGAATGATTCGTCTGTTTTGTGTAATATTATTGCTTTCTGCCATTTCAAACCAAGCTACATTACTGACTGGAGACCTGTACGTGACCTGCTGTTTTTTCTCCCTGCAGGAGATGCTGTGGTTTATGGAAAGGATACGGCCATCGTCATGATCGAAGCCAATGATGATGCCAACGGGATATTCTCTCTGGATGCCACTGAGAAGCCTGTGGAGGAAGGGAAGTCCAACAACTTCTAGTGAGAAACTTTTTTTTTTTCCATAAACTCATACACACACACACACAACTAACTGGAGTTAATAGCATGTGCAAAATGAGGGCAATGAAATTCTGCAGCATTAAATCCAACCATCCTGTCTGTTCTCACTGTTATTATTTTCTCCAGTGTTATTAGGAATAGAGGGCATTTTGGCAACGTCACAGTCTTCTGGCAGCTGTTTGCCAATTACACCCCTCTTGAGCCGAGTCAGGAGTTTGTCAACACATCTGGATTTATAATCTTCACCACAGGAGAGAAAACTAAGCCGATAGTCCTGGAGGCCATCTCTGACAAAATCCCAGAGTTCAATGAGTTTTTTGAGCTGCGCTTAATGAACATCTCAGGTCAGCACCAATCAGCATTTGAATGTGTATGTTTTGGAAAAACATGGTTAGTAATATATCTACATATTATTCAGTGGCATGATATTAAAGCAGTGTGTCAGTGAAGTCAGTAAAAAACTGTTCTTAGCATATGTTATTGCTTCCTTTGTCATACTGTTTATACAGTCACAGTATTTCACTTCTTGTTCCACAGGTGGATATCCTGGTGAAGGCGGCAAACTAGCTATGAAAGACCTCAACGCTTCTGTCCTCATCCCTTTCAACGATGACCCTTTCGGGGTGTTTGCCATAGACAAGGACAACCTGGACCAAGAGGTAGCCGAAGACGTCCTATCTGTGGATGACACATCTTCAGTTACGTCCTTCACTATCCTCCGCCTGCAGGGAACTTTCGGAGATGTCCGCGTATCATGGGAGATCCTATCTGAAACCTTCCCACAAGGTCTACCACCGATGCAGGACTTTATCTTGATGGCCACATTCCCTGAAGCTGTCAAGCTCCAACCCCATGCGAGGAGGCACCATTCTGGAACGGATGCCTTTTTCTTTTCTGGCATCCCTGGAAGTTATGGAAGCATTAGTCCTAAAACTCAGCCTGAAGATATTCCTCGCAAACTAGCTAATTTCACATTCTCAGCCTGGCTAATGCCCAGACCCAACACGGATGGGTTTATTGTTTCAAAGGGAAATGGCAATGGAACTATGTATTACGGTGTAAAAGTCCAGACAAACGAGTCTCATGTTAGTGTGATGCTTCATTACACAACCATAGGCTCTAACAGCACCCAAGTGGCAAGAGCCACAGCAATGAAATTCGTGGAAGATAATGTATGGGTTCATGTCATCATTGCAGTGGAAGACGGAATTATTGGGTTTTATTTGGATGGGAACCCAATGCCTGGAGGAATCAAGAGTCTCAAAGGAGAAGCCATTATGAATGGTGTGTAAACTGGGTCTGTTTTAAGGTTAGGATCTAGTACTAAACAATGTTCTATCCCATGGTGATTAGGACTCTTGTAGTGTTTCATTCGTCTTCATGCAATTTGCTCAAAATTGGCATGGAGCAGCAGCCGAAAAAGAGAATGATGTCTTTTTTTAGCATATCCAACATCTAAAGTCTTTCAACATACGGTATTATTTCCAAACGTGTCCTTGGAATTTAACACCACCAATCAGTATTATTTTACTCCTCACCGCTTTATACTTTATTTTTGTGAGACATGTCTGCTAGTCAGTCATAACAAGTGTTGTTTAGCTTCTCCCAGTGCCTGTGGTCCACATCTGGCAAGAGTCTGTTGTTCAAATCTGGTGCTATTGTCTGAAATTTCACAGTGCTTTTATGCTTGAGTGAGTATGCGAGTGCTACTGGACATTGTTAGACACTGATGAAAGCAGCTAGTGGTCATCCTGTCAAGTAATGGAAAACAATGTGGCTTTTGTAATACAGTGAAGGTTCCTTTGGAGACTTTCTTGACATTTCATTTGCTAGTTTCAATCAAGTGGATAGACATGTAAAAAGCATATTTGACATTGTATTGGGTTAATAGCTTAATGAATGGTCTCAGGCTTTGTAGAAGTGTTTTGTTAGCGCTCGCTGAAGCATATTTCTTCAATTTGTACGATCACTGTGAAAGCCAAGAAATATCATATCTTACATTAATACCAGAGGCTGTTAGGCCAAGATTTAAGCCTTTCAATTTTACCTATATTTGTATCTATCTAATGCAATCTAAGTGTGCCTTTGATTGCATTTTATACTATAAACTAAACCTGATACCACTAGTAATCCTACAGATGTGTCTTTCTTTGACTTGCTCCAGATGCAGCTCCTGTGAGAGTCGGCTCTGACCCTGACGGCCGCCAGCTCTTCACAGGTCTGCTGCAGGATGTGCGTCTCTACTCCGTACGTCTCAACCAATCAGAAATCCACGAGCTTCATGGCCAGCCTGCGAAGACTGACTTCCGTAATGTGGCTGGATATTTAGAATACTGGCAGGGAGAAAAGCTCAAATCATTTGTCGTGGAAACACGCGATGACCGGGAAGAAGAGGGAGAGGAGGTCTTTTACCTGCAGCTGGTGGCGGTTCACGGTGGAGCTCGGCTGCCCATGCCTCGTCCCACTGCCAGGATCAGGATTATGAAGAGCGACAATGCCAACGGGCTGTTTGGCTTCACTGGAGCGTGTATTCCTGATGTAAGCATGCAGTGCATTACTGTACTCAAACAACCTTATTTACCATAATATTCATACACCAACATTTAATGTCTTGGAAAAACAATCTCTCCCTTATATATATTTTGTCTTTGCCTGACGTAACGACCGTCCCACTGCGTCTTGTCTACAGTATCCATTCTTAGCATCCCAGAGAATTAGTTGATTAAATAGTCCTTGCTGGTTCGTCAGTGTTTGGTTTGGCTCCCTAGAAAGCATGTAATGCGACCCCCCTGGTTGTGAGCGCATGTCCTCATGTATATTTGATTTGTCTTCACGCCTGGTTGGAAGGAGTTCACATTGGTCTCTTTAGATTGGACTCATGGCATCTCCGATGGCTGATTCGATTAACAGGACAGATGGCAGGCCTGGACAGCATTCCTTTACAAGGACTACTTCTCGCTTACTAACAGAAGCGACACTATGGCATGTGGCCTTCCGATGCTTTCAGTAACACAGACGCATAGCTACTTTCACAGCACTATTAGAACATTTTTTGGTGTACTTGAGCTACAGCCTACTCTACTTTGCATATTGCATCAGGATAGATTTTTGAAAAGACATGAGAGTAGGTTGAACTGGCACCAGAAAGCAATTAGAAGTTTTGTAGCATAATCAGCTAAGCCACAAGGACCGAGTATCTTGATTTGTGAATTCAAATAAAAGTATAACAGAAATATTGTCTAAAATCTTATGTAGATCTCTTCTGACAGACAGGTTCAACAATCCAGGTACAGATAATGTCGTCTTGAGGAGTTTTTTCTTATCATAGATATTCCTTAACACTGTCCTTGCTCATTATGGTTAAGCTGCTTCATGAGCATGTCTATCAACAAAACCTTTTACAAATCATCTTGAATTGAATTGAATTAATGTTTCAAATAAACTGGAGTACTCAGGATACTGTCTAACTTTCTGTCTTATCTTATCATCAGATATCTGAGGAGGGCTCCACTGTTTCCTGCATAGTAGAACGCACACGTGGTGCTCTGGACTCTGTCTATGTAAACTACACTGTGACACAGCTCGATTCTCCTGCAAGGGCACCCAATGTCTCAGACTTTGCCAAACCCTCAGGCTCCATCTTCTTCCTCCCAGGCCAGCGCTCTGAGGTAACATGACTGATGTCAATTGTTCATTATTAATGAGCAGGGGATCTCCTGTTGGGGAAACGCTGCACTGAGCATGCTCCATGTCTGAAGCAGAGGTCAATGAGGTCTTACAAAGTTGTCGATGTCGTAGCATATAATTTAATGTTCATCAGTTTTGTGATTGATGTTGTATTTCAGCCAGGTTGTAAGCATTTAGCTCCATCTAGTGGGGAGTTGAGCTGAAAAAGCCTGTTCTTGTCATGGGTTCATTTGTAGTGGTAAAGTTACAGGATGCAGGGGTGTAAGACTACTATCTGTATCTGTGTTTGGATTTGCTTAGTGCTCCAGATATCTGTGTCGGTATTTAAAGCTGAAGTGGGCATGGTTTAAAGCACAAGGGGGTAAATATGAACCGGCACCTCTGGCCTGAAAGCCCTGAGCAAAAATGTAGCCTAATTTAAGCCAGTGTGACCATGACCACAGAGTTACAGAGGATCCGGTATGCATCCTGCAATTCCGTCCTGTTAATAAACATGTTCTCGATTGTAAAAACTCAAACTAAGTAAAAACTTTTTTGTTGCATCCCACGTTCTAGCCTCTGTTTCTGTTGAAAACACATTCAACACTGTTTGAGCCAAATGATAGGATTAGCCGTGAAACTCTCAGACCTCACGTCACTCTTCTGGATATCACAGGTTCTGAACCTGCAGGTAATAGATGATGATCTTCCAGAGTTTGATGAGTATTTCCAAGTCAGACTGGTCTCAGCCCAATCAGGAGACGGGAAACCAGGTTCTACCCCAACCAGTGGAGCCAGCATCGATCCTGACAATGCCATCAATAACGTTACCATCAAGGCCAGTGACCATCCTTATGGTACGCATGTCTATACTTATATTTGCTATTATTTTTTTACATATTAGACTTTGTATGCATTTACTGGTCTGTCTGTCTTAGGTCTGCTGCAGTTCCAGACTACTCCTATCACTCAGGCAATGATCAGACCAGCTCTTGAGGAGGCCCGTATAACTGTGCAAGAAGAAGCTGGTGTGGTCAGTCTACCAGTGGCCAGAGCGCAGGGCCTGCTGGGAAGAGTGTTAGTGGCCTATCGCACAACCCCAGTCACTGCTATCGACTCAAGGGACTATGAGGTAATCGGCATGTGAGACGAAATTCAATTCACATGAAGTTGATTGATTTGTTGCTCTTTTTGTATGGGAAAGAAACAGAAAACCTTACATTAATTTGTGTCTGTAAAAAAATTTTTTCTGGGGCAGAATGCAGAGGGGTTGCTGGATTTTTTGCCAGGTGAAAGACTCAAATATATCAACATGACTATCATCGATAACTCAGTGCCAGAGCTGGACAAAGTCTTTAGAGTGGAACTGTACAACCCACAGGGAGGAGGTAAGAGACCTCACAACCCAAGCTTTCATTACACATCATCTATCACTCACATAATAGGACTGAATAGTTATAAGTCTCCTAGTCTTATTAATAGGATTTCTCTACATTCTTTGCATGATTTAAAAAACTATTTGCTAATCTTCCATTTTCAGAGCTATCTCATGTGCTGCCCTGGTCATTTCCCATGAACTTTGCTGTTGTGCATATTCCATTCATGTTGTCTGAACATGATTATGGAAATTTGATCCTCTGTTCTTTGTGTGATTCCATTTACATTCTGTGTGAATCCTGTGTGCTTCTGGTTGCTGTGTGCTGATTAAGTGGACCTGTTCTTTGGAAGTGGGGACAGTGGAAGTGGAGAGAGTGACACTGATTTCTTCCTTCCACCCTTTCACTATCACCCGGGTAAGGTCCCTGTCTCTGTTTAATGTTCCTCTAAAATCTGAAATGAAATTTAGACCAACTCTGAGGGCTCTATTACAGTCATCATGGTACAAGTGCAAAAATATGACATACGTTTTCAAGACTTTAACCAAACGAACAATTTTCCAGCAAATTGTGCATGCACTGTCAAAAAAATACAGCCCTGATGTCAGAAATGTCTGATTTCATGCATTGAGAAGTAAACATAAACTTGAATACAATGAACACTGTTCTTTTGAGTGTTTAGAAGGGATTTTGTTTACTCAGTTTGTTCCCAGGTTGTGACCATGTTTATTGAAATCAACAGTGTTACAGTTGTCTTTTTCCAAATGTCTACCATTCATTCTTTTCAGTAAACCCTGCCTCAAAGTAAGCCATGTAACTGTATTTATGTGTTTTGACAAAAGCCCAGTTAGGGTTTATGCTAATTTGCTGTTTAGTGCATTTATGGTTTATTTTCTGGACAGTATCGAACAGCTTTCCTGCTCTTAGTTTGTAAATTCCAGATTATGAGCTGCAAATGTTTGGAGTCCTTGTCCACGTCGATGCCCAAATAAAACAATCTTTTTTGGACTTTGGGGTTTAGTGGCCTCCTGCGAGTCCAAGACTAGTGTCTGCTTCGCTATTTACATTGCACTAAGGCCAATGAGCACTCAGAGGAAAAAATGTGGGAAAAGCAAATATCCATTATATTGAGAGGATAGCAGCAGTGGTGAGTGGTTTATTGAAAATGTCAGGAGGTTCATTTTTCCCATAGGGCCTTGTTTCAAAACACATATATTGTGCTCTGTTTATCTTGGTGCCAATGGCTGGCATTGGGAAAGATACGTTCGGGTCTGATTTACTGAGCTGTCAATATTTATGTGAATAGTTGCACACACAACATTGTGCATTGTGCACAATTCCTAACATTTTTGGTACTGGTATGTGCTAGCTGTTCATTATTACTCTTAAACTAGTTCGATAGTCACTTTCCAGTTTGAAAGATTTATCTTGAATGGTAATAATATTGTTTTGGTTTTTTACCTTTAAAGCCAACTTGGGACTTGCATCGCACATCACTGTGACCATTTCTGCTTCCGACGAGGCTCATGGGGTCTTCCAGTTCAGCGATGATTCTATCTCAGTGAACGGAACTGAGCCAGAAGAAGGCCGGAGTAATGTAACGCTACGGGTCAGGCCTCCTTATGTTAAAATAATCACACAACATTATAGAAAATCATTTTCAACCAGAGTTTGGTTTGTCCATAGCTCACAATACTAATATTAGACCTGTTTTCATTCCTTCTCAGGTTATCCGTACTTTTGGCACTCTCTCCAATGTCACTTTATACTGGCAAGCAGATGCAGACTCAGAAGGAGAGCTTATCTATAGATCTGGCAGCTTGGACTTCACCGTAGGACAAACCACTGGAAACGTTTTCCTACATATTTCCGAAGACGATATACCTGAACTGGATAAGAGTTTTAAAATCCGTCTGTTAAACGTTTCTCATGGACGGCTTGGGAGCCAGACTGTTTCCACGCTGACTGTGCTGGCTAGTGATGATCCCTATGGGCTGTTCTTGTTCTCAGAACGTAGCAGGCCAATCAGAGTGGCAGAAGCAGACACTGTGGTTATTTTGACAATACAAAGGAGGAAAGGACTGCTGGGAAGGGTGCGAGTGACCTACAGGACACTGAGTGATACAGATCCAGTTCCCTTCTCCACACCGGGCGTGGGCAGGGCAAGTGCTGGGAGTGATTTTGTTCCCATTTTGGAGTCAGTAACATTTTTGGCCAATCAGAGTGAAGCGAATGTGACTGTCAGGATTCTGGATGACAAGGAACCTGAGAGGGCCGAGTCTGTGTTCGTCGAACTTAGCAGTGTCACATTGGTGGAAGGTGCACAGATACGACCAGGTGAGAAGGAACTGTCTTTTGATGCATGTACGTTGCTCAGTGGCTATGATTTTAAGCTATGATGAACAATCATAATATTTATTCTTGGTTTCTTCAGTTGCTCTGTCACCTCAACTTGGTCTGAGAAATGTCTCAGTGGCTCAGGTCATTATTGAGGCCAGTGATGATGCCTTTGGTGTGCTCCAGCTCTCATCTCCAGCAGTAAGCATCCCTGAGTACTATGTAGGACCCATCATAAATGTAACACGCATCGGGGGGATTTTTGCAGATGTGTCAGTGAAGTTCCGAGCTGTACCCATGACTGCACGAGTCGGTAAGTAATAAACAAACAAGAAAGAACAGCTACATGTTGTAAATGCCAAAGCAACTGCTACCGCTGTAGGACTACAACTTTAAATATAACCAGTGTGCTTTTTAATTATGGGCCTAGACAATATAATATAACAAAATGGATATTACACTTTGTTGTGTTTAAAGATGGAAAATACTTCTTTCCTGCTTATGTCACACAGCAAAATAGAGGCTTAAGGGAAATCACAGTGTTACGCCATTATGTTTTGTTTACAAATTTACTCAGAGCTTGACTTTATTTTTTTGAAACCATGGTTTAAATTATGACTACTGACTCTACCTGTAGGTGAGGACTATAGTGTGGCCTCGTCTGATGTAGTCCTTCTGGAAGGAGAGAGCAGTAAACCAGTCCCTATCCTTATTATCAACGACGTGATTCCTGAATTGGAGGAAACCTTCCGCATTGAGCTTCTTAACCAGACCACTGGGGGGGCTTTCCTGGGAGTGCTCACTCAGTCAATCATCACTATCCTTCCTTCTGATGATCCATACGGCTCATTTGGTTAGTTGCAATGTCCAAAGTCATGTTGGCATTGATTAGAATTTCTTCATAGGTTTGATAACTTGATCTTGTTCATGTTGCTCAGTTTTTCAGGCTGCACCAATTACTGTAGAGGAGCCAATGGTGAATGCTTTTGAAGTGTCCTTGCCCATTGTGAGGAATGCTGGGACTATAGGTTATGTTAGTGTCAAATGGCATGCTACCATAAATGGCAGACCTGCAACAGGTGACCTTCAACCTTTGTCTGGAGAGGTCAGCTTTGCTCCAGGTGAAACTATTAAGACACTAAAAGTAGAGGTTTTGGCTGATGACGTGCCAGAAATCGAAGAGGTAAGTACTGATTTATCAGCTAGGAAGTGTTAAGGATTTAAGGATGCTTTGTAAAGATCTAATGATTTAATAATAAATCTATGTTTTAGATTATTAAGGTAGAGCTTACTGGTGCCACAAATGGTGGAAGCATCGGTGTTGAAAATGTGGTCAACATCATTGTTCCTGCTAATGACAACCCCTATGGCACAGTGCACTTTGAGCAAGCGGTATATCGAGTACAAGAGCCTTTAGAAGGCGTGTACATTGCCAACATTACTGTACGAAGAAGGTGTGTGATAATCTTTTTTAGTTTTAAGCAATAAGATATAAAACAATATTTGTATCAAAAGGTCCTAATAGATCATTTTTCTTTTTCAGTGGAGGTAATTTTGGTCTTCTAGAGATTCTGTACAGCACATTTGAGATTGATGTGGTGACCAACGCCCAGAGAAACGGCCATAACTTCCTCATCTATTATGATTCCCCATTACCCGGGGCACCTTCTAGTGCCATCCGAAGGCCTATCAACATCACCTCAGCCAGGGACCCTCTGAATTCCTGTGCAGCCTTCTGCCTTCGGGAACGTGCCTGCCAAGCCTTTTCTTTCACTAATGCCTCCACTGCGACGTGCTTCTGGGTAACCACATCCACAAACCAGCTTTCCGCTGCTGCCCAAACACTCACTTATATAAAAAATACCACTGCTGCTGCTTCTCTCTTCAGCTCACAGGCGACTGCCGGGAGTGACTATGTAACCATGATAGGACAAACAGCAACCATGCTGGATGGCTCAAGTAGTGCCAACCTCACTGTGCCAATTCTGACAGACTCTTTGCCAGAGATGGATGAGAGTTTTATGATACAAATTTTAAAGGTTAGCCTGGTTAATATGACCGTGGGTGAGAAACACTTGCCCACCATTAGACAACCAGACACCACTACAGTGACCATAGGAATGAATGGTGATGCATTTGGGGTGTTTAAACTATACAGTATCAACCCCAGTGCTACTCAGAACGGATTGTATCTGGAGGTTAGAGAGGAGCCGGGGACTAGAGTGCTGCTGGTCATTGAAAGGACTGGAGGCAGTCTAGGCCGTGTTACGGTGGAGTGGATGCATGTTGGTGGAACTGCAAAGCCCAATGCTGATTTTAATGGCACTGGGGAGACTCTCATCTTTGCAGAAGGTAGGTCTAAAGAACAATACCCTTACATTTATTCCTCATTATTTGAAATCATTAGTATCTGATTTAGATTTAGTATTTACTGTGCAGTACAAATGTTTGCGTCCCTTATGGTTTATTGAATGGAAAAATTAATATATCTCAGTTACAAATACAAGTACAAGTACAAATGTAATGTTTTGGTTGCATCATGTGACTCTGAGGAAGAGCTTCATCTGAGGTAAAATGGGGGATATCCAGTATATATCTGTGTTACTTTTGAAACCATGGTTTAAATTTCTTTTCCACTATGAACAAAGCAGGAAATGACTGTGTTTCTGGGACAGTTTTTTTATTTGCTGCAACGAGAAAATCTTGACTTCATCTGTTTCTGTACCACTTTGTTGTAATAACCACTTGCCACTATTATGAAGTCAGAGCTAAAACATCTTTAGAGAAATTCTGAATTGCTTTCAATAACACAACATCTCCTGTGTTACATCCCCTCCAAGGTAATGTGAAGAAAACACTTGAATTCTACATCACAGACGACGCTGAGCCAGAGGACAATGAAACCATGCAGATTGGATTAGTAGGGACTGAAGGTGGCAGTCGTATCCTGCCCAGTTCAGATACCGTCACCATCCTCATTCTTGCCAATGACCATGCAGCTGGCTTGGTGGGTTTCCACCCAACCTCTCGATCAGTCATAGTTAAAGAGGGTGAGTACTGGTCATTTTTACCTTTTTACCCTTGAGCTCAAGTGACACATTCTTTTAATCTGTGAATGATCCATTATTCATCAATTTTCACCTATCCTGTAGGTGCATGTATAGGTATTTGAAACTTCTGCATGATCAGGTAGCAGTTCAGCACTTCAGAGTGACCAGTGACTGTTATAGTGAGAGGAGAAGGGAGAGTCTTGTAACAGCTGGCACATTGGAAGAAAGTCATTAATTGTTAAATATGCATGATGGAACACGGATATATCCCTTTATGGATCTCAGTATTGTAGCTTATAGCACATTGCTGCAGAGTTCTTGATTCTAATTGGTCAGAAGGCTCTGACAGTAATGCTGGGTTCTGGGCAAATTGCAGGTTTATGTTAATGCATTATTAATATCTTAATACGTTAATTATGCATTAACATTAATGCATTATTATTGTAATAAATTATTAATTATATAGTAACAACTCATTCACATAAAACTAAAAACTTTATAAAACTATAATCCACATAATCTAAACTATAAACCATAAATACAGTATATAGGTTAAACAAAAGTGCTGTAGTTTTCTGTAAGTAGACATTTAACTTTTTTGGAGCAGTTTCAGTGCTTTATAAAGCTGTTCCTTTATGTCAGTCACCATGGAAAAGTCTTCAGGATAGTAAATATTTAATAGTAAATTTTTTAGTATTAATTTCATTAAAAGAATGAAAGAGAAGGTGGTAAGGAAACAAGAATTTATACTGTAGTTGCTATAATGTAAGTGATAATAAAGGTATAAAGTAATAAACTGTCAGAACATTTTGAGACTAATGCTAACGATTGAAAAGAACATCATCTTTAGAGCCATGTTTTATGGTACAACAGGTGAGAAAGTGCCATTACTTGTGCAAAGGACAGCTCCTGCAATAGGGAATGTCACAGTGGAATGGAGAATCGAAGGTCCTCAATCCTCACTGACATTTGTGGAAACCTCTGGAGTGCTGTTCTTCACCGAGGTAAGAAGAATCTACTAAAACGTATACAGCAGGACAGTAATTAATGCTTTATTAACTGTTGGATTTGTCCTGTATTCTGTTCCACTCTACAGCGTATGTTGAATGACACTATAGTGCTGCAGCTGCTAGATGATGGCACACCTGAAGAAAGAGAGGAGTACAGAGTTATCCTTTCTAACATTCAGACCAAGGGTAAAATGCTGAATTGCTAAACTGCAAATGAAACAATATGTTGTTGCTGAACCTACTATTAAATATATCAATCGTTTTTTTGGCTAGAGTACATTTGTCACAGCTGATTAACTTCATTTACCTCTCACAGGTGTAACAGCTACAGGTGTGGCAGCTCTGGACACGGAAGGACGTGAGTCAGTGATCAGTGTAGCGGCCAGCGACGAGCCATTCGGCATGCTGAAGATCGCTCCGTCCTCCATCAACATATCCACAGATGAGAAAGACATCAAGCTCAGGATTTATATAAACAGAGAGTTTGGAGCCTCAGGTGAGTCTTTATGAAGAAATTTCAAAAGTCATTCAAACGTTTAATGTTCAAAAAGGTTGAGGTTTATATGAAGGTCCACCTACATTTGATTTTGCTTCTCATGAGAGGTTGTCATTCTTCTTCTTATGATGTTGCTTATCACATAAAATCAATATATATAACCTACTGGAATATTTTTTGTAATATTTCTTTAAATGTAAATACAAGTTATTGCAGGACACTTAGTATCATGTACACATTATGCTCCTTTCATACTAACTAACTAACTACCATTTTATCAGTATATATATATATATATATATATATATATATATATATATATATATATATATATATATGTATATATGTATATATACTGTAGATAGATAGATAGATTAAATATTCCTTTATCTGCTACATAGTACATAGTGCTACATAAAGCAACAACAAAATTCCATTTAAAAGCACATAAATGTCAACAATGTCAAGTTTTCTTAATCTTTATATAAATGTTTTTGTTACTAAGGTCTTAAATGCAGCCTGAATTAAAATGATATTTAATATGAACTCCACAGGATCAGTAAACATCAGCTATGAGACAGTGAAAGGTTCCCTGCAGGACCTGAGGCTGACTGAAGGGGCTCTGGCAGAACCTGGTCAGGATTTTCAACATGTTTCCAGCTTTGTAATCATGCAGGATGGCCAGACCTCAGTGTCCATCCCAATCACTATTATAGATGTAAGTGTTAATCAGGAGCAGGGGCGATTGTTTCAGTTCCATTGAAATTACAGCAACCGAATGGTGGAAATTGGTTTGTCACAGGATTTTAGATTATATACACTGATCAGGCATCACATTATGAGCACTGACAGGTGAATCGAATAACACTGATTATCTCCTCATCATGGCACCTGTTAGTGGGTGGGATATATTAGGCAGCAAGTGAAAATTTTGTCCTCAAATTTGATGTGTTAGAAGCAGGAAAAATGGGCCAGCGTAAGGATTTGAACGAGTTTGACAAGGGCCAAATTATGATGGCTAGACGACTGGATCAGAGCATCTCCAAAACTGCAGCTCTTGTGGGGTGTTCCCGGTCTGCAGTGGTCAGTATCTATCAAAAGTAGTCCAAGGAAGGAACAGTGTTGAACTGGCGACAGGGTCATGGGCGGCCAATGCTCATTGATGCATGTGGGGACAGAAAGGTTTTAGAATACACAGTGTATAATATGTATATATACATATATATACACCGACCAGGCATAACATCATGACCACCTGCCTAATATTGTATTGGTCCCCCTTTTGCTGCCAAAACAGCCCTGTCCCGTTATACGGTATGGTGTCACGTGCGTCAGTGAGGCTTGGCCGTCCATGACCCTGTTGTTTTATATATATATTTAAATGTTAAGGTTTGCATACCTTTAGGGCAAAATGAAAAAGTGTTCAGATTCACAGCATTACTTCATTATCACAAAAAAGGTTAAACAGTGTATATTATATTATATAATGTATGTTCAAACATACATGCTTGTCCAATCATTTCCTGTTCTGTAACTTAGATATCATTTTCCCTTAAGTAAAACAATACACTATGTTAGGAATATAACATAATGTGGTGTGCAGTCATCCAAATATGAATTAATGATGTTGTGAATAATCCCCAAACACATCATTTTCCAATAACAGCACATGCAAAAATGCAAGAAAGACACCTTGTACCTTTTGTTATAGTTACATCTAATGTTGGGGAAGACAATCTGTTAGTTCCTGTTATCACTTGTGTTATAGCAGCTATAAATATCTATTCCTTCACTAGAATTTCTAAAGTTGATAAGATGAGTCAGAGTGCTGGAGACTGGAGACTAGACCCGTGTTGAACAAATGCCTTACACAAAGCTTTACCAGAGGAACAATATTAAATCGTCTACCAGGCAAATCCCTGTGAATTAGTTAATGGTATAGACATGACAACGTATTAAAATGAGTATATATGTATATATAAAATAAATATAATCTTCCTCTTATGGAAAATGAATAAACAGATCAATGCAAGAATTCTTACTGTTTATTGTGCTGTTTCTACTTCCTGTTGTATCGAAATATCAATCTTTGTTTTTAAACAGGATGACATCCCTGAGTTGAAGGAATTTTTTCTGGTCAACATAACATCAGCTGTTCTGATAACTCCACTCCCAACTGCCCCTAAGCTAGGTACCCTGACATCTCTCTCCCCATAATCCTTAATACTTCAGTGTATCATGCAGTTATGTTCTTCATTCCTCATCAATCACCTCTATACTTTCATCTCAACATTTTCTTCTTATATTTCTTTATATCTTGCCTTCACTCTTCACTATAGAAGTGCACTATACCTTAAAAGGTAATTCTGAATATCTGCTTTCTTTCTTGTTATGATGAAAAACAAGGCAAATTCCCTCAACATTTTGCCTTTTCATGCTTTTAATAGTGAACATTGTCTCACAGTTTTCTTGAAATTGCTTTAACCTGTAACTGTAATCATATTGTTTACTCTTGGACTGAATATGTAAACAGATACTCAAGGTCTGGTAGCAGAAATTAGCATTAATGCTAATGATGGAGTCCAGGGTATCATCAGTTGGCAAAGCACAGAGTAAGAGCATCCCTTTGAACCATTAATTCAAAACACAGATCATTTACTGTGTATAATGTCTTTCTTAGATCAGACATGTGCGTGTGTGTTGTTTTTTTTCCTCAGGTATGAAGTGAACGAGACGATGGGAGTATTATCTTTAGTGGCTTATCGAGATGCTGGGACATACGGAAACGTCTCTGTCTTCTTTTATGCCCAAAATCTAGAGGCTCAGTTGGGTCTGGACTTTAATGCTACAGCTTCAGTGAGTCATAAATATAAGTTCATTTCTTACTGTCTGTTGTGCTTTTTGTGAAATTGTTATATATTGTTCTGAATGCTAAATCAGTCTGACTTTTTCTTTTAAAGGTTCTTCATTTTGTGAATGGAGAGAGGTACAAGTTTGTAGAGGTGGTGATCTTGGATGATCCTCTTCCTGAAGGAGATGAGAAATTCCAGCTTGTTTTGACAAACCCATCACCAGGGCTCGAGCTTGGAAAGAACGTTACTGGTTAGCACAAGTTAAGGGGAAAAATGTAGAACTCAGATCGACTCAAACTCTAACCTTTTTTCTTCTGTTCATGTTTAATAGCAACAGTGACCATCTTAGCTAACGACGATGGCCACGGTATCATTTCCTTCAACAACAGTGAGCACTTCCTGCTGCGGGAGCCCTCCTCAATGTCAGGTCTGGGTCAGAGTGTGGCTACTCTGATCATCCTACGAAATCCACCCCAGGGGATATTTGGGACCGTGACTGTGCAGTTCTCTATTACTGACACCAATGGAACTCTGAACACTGAAGATCTCACTCCCTCTGAGGGCTTTGTGGTTCTGGAAGATGGGGTCAGGTTTAAGGTGAGTAAAAGAACAGCATTAAAAGTACAATAGATAGATGGATGGATGGATGGATGGATGGATGGATGGATGGATGGATGGATGGATGGATGGATAGATAGATAGATAGATAGATAGATAGATAGATAGATAGATAGATAGATAGATAGATAGATAGATAGATAGATAGATAGATAGATAGATAGATCATAGTGCGTTCAGTAGTTCAGCACTGACTATTTGTTTGTTTTCATGCTGCACATCATCTTCTTACTCTTACGGAATTTTATGGGCAGTCAGCCTGGGCAAGATTTTAAAACATTTTCACTTTCACAGCTGAGTGAAATATATTTATGATTTCTATGAAATTATGCTAGTAGTCAAAAAGCTCAGTGTACACCGACCAGGCATAACATTGTGACCACCTGCCTAATATTGTGTTGGTCCCCCTTTTGCTGGCAAAAGTGGTCTAGCCATCACAATTTGGCCCTTGTCAAACTCACTCAAATCCTTACACTTGTCCATTTTTCCTGCTTCTAACACATCAACTTCGAGGACAAAATGTTCACTTGCTGCCTAATATATCAGTGTTATTCACTTCACCTGTTAGTGCTCATAATGTTATGTCTGATCGGTGTATGATTTTTATTATATTATACTTACATCCTATTCCTTAATTCTCTTGTATATTTTTTACAGCATACTCTGACTCTTTATTCATAATCCTTCTTTTTTGTAATTCTTAATATAAATGCCTTTATAGTTTTATGTCTAAATGCCCTTTTTGCTGTCTAAGAGTTGCCAAGCTAAATTTCTTTTGTATTGTATACAATGACAATAAACGTACCTTATCTTTCTTTAACTTAGTTTAGTTTAATTTTTATTTTTTTATTTAATTTTTATTTTTTTTAAATGAATTTTTCTTGGTTCTAGTCTCTGGAGATCTGGGCAGTTCTAGATGCTGAACCGGAAATGAATGAAACCTTCAGAGTGTCTCTATTCAACCCTACTGGTGGAGCACGACTGGGACAACCAATAGAGACGTTTATCACTGTGTTACAGAACCAGGCTCCACTTGGGCTTTTCAGAATATCTCCATCTAGCAACAGGTACACACACACACACACACACATACACACTAGTATTTTTCTATGTATTGGTTTACATTTATTTATCTTGTATCAATGTGTGTGTGTGTGTAGGACACTGAGCTCTTTAACAGTTGAAGAGACTGTTGGGACTGTGTTTTTGACAGTGGCTCGCAGTAATGGTCTGGATTCCGCAGTCAGTGTGGAATTTGAGACAAACTCAGACACAGCCTTTGGCATGAGTAAGATCATTATTTCAACATCCACTCGCTTTCTTAAAGCATGTGACGCACCACAGTATAAATACCGACCACAAAACTACCGTAATGAATATGTATTGCATTCTGATATACTTAGAAAAATAAACCCTGAAGGTTTTTATTGAAATAAAGTTTGTATTGATTTGACAGGGGGTGATTCTTCCCAGCTAGCTGTGTACCAGCGCTTCAGAGACACCTGGACTTCAGGATGGTGCTCTGTGTTTAATGGAAACTCCTCTCTGGTCTTGATGCTCATGCATGACCAGGTCACCCTCTACAGGTGGCAAGGAGTATTTGTGCCCATTCAGGTGTGTGATATGTAACCCAGATGTGATGATCTCAATGCCGCAACACTACAAATTAGACCCCATTTTTTTTGTTTTCAGTTGCTTGAAAGTAAATACGCGTGATGGAATGATGAGCTAGTAGAAATGTCTGAAAGAGAGATGAGAAATGTAAATGCCTGTGTCTGTTTTGCTGCTGCAGAATGTGAGCTTGCAGAAGCCGGGCTCTTGTGTGGGTTTTACAGTAAATGGCACCACCTATGTGGCAGTGGCCCACGAAGACACCACCATGTCTCCTGCTGCCAATGTCAGCATATTCCGCCTCCAGCCAGACCTCAATCTTACTCTAGTGAGTCCGCTGGTGTGTGTGTGTGTTTGTGTGTTCACTTGCCACCACGCACCAACAATAACTCTCAGTACATTCTGACACGTTCAGATGCCTCAGTTCTTTTTAAACTACTTCGGTCTTTTTATGTGTGTATGTATAAATAAATATAAATATATATATACACGTGTGTGTGTGTGTGTGTGTCTATGTGCCTATGTTACTATTTTTCCTGATTCTCTTTCTTTTCCAGGAGCATACCAGGCCTGTGGGAAGCCGTGATGTTAAACATTTCTCTGTCCAGACTCTGGAATATTTCATTGCACTGAATCAGGTTAGGGAACTTTCTGTCTTTCCTTATGCTATATTACATTAGTGCCAGATGCAGCAGTGGTATGCTTTTTACAGATGTGCAAAGGGGCATTTATTGTGAGCGTATTATTTTGTCAAGCAAATGATAATCCCTGTGAGCTTTAATTTATTCATAAAAATGAGCAAATATGTAATTATCCATGGGGGACTGTATTCTAGGCATACTGATATTGCCACATATAAATGGTTTCATGAATGTTGCAAATGTTGAGGTAAAATTTCGTGTAATACTAAACTAAACTACATTAAACTACATCTTCCAACATGAACATTCATCCAATTTCTCTAATTAACATTAAAATAGGAACTGAGAGTAATTGAAAACGTTAGTAAACAAAAAAAAAGAAAAAGGCCAGAAAACTCAAGGAACATTATTTAGAAAAAGTTCGGTTATCTGACTAAAATAAAATAAGATACCTTGTTTATTTAGAAATGACAAAGGGCTAATCTTTCCTCTCTCAGGTATTTGTATGGACTGGAAACTATCTCTCCCTTCATCACACGCTAGACGTTCAGGACATTACTGCACTCTCTGCCTTTACCCGAGCAAACAGGAACATCCAGCACTTAGTGGCGTGCGGAGGTAGAAACTCATCTGGCTGCCTTGTCTACCAGTGGATCAACGGCAGCTTTCAAAACCCCCAGCTGCTATCAATCAGCGCTAAAGTCAAACAAGTGGAGTCCATGCACACGGGAGGAGAGACGTTCCTGCTAGTTGTTACAGAAGGTAATTTTCTTTCGCAATGTTAGGAGTAGAAACTGCTGTGTAATTTAATGGACGATTGAACTCAGAGCTAACAAGGTTAAGTGTAGGTTATGCATTGTTTAGCGGCTGAACTCTCTGTCTGTTTGAAGTTTGAGTGATGGTGTACAAACCAAACAGGCGCTGTGTTCTCAGGAAACACCAGACATGTAGGCTCCGATGCATATTTAGAATTTGGTTACTCAGAACTATAGTGAGGCACCAGAACAGATCTTAAGCGTAGTAAATGGCTGATTCTCAGCCAGGCTTGTTTCTAAGACCGCAGCCGATTGAGAGGTTTATAATTTTACCCCGGGGTAACAGTGTCGGTGCTGTCCCAGTCTGAACCACAGCTACACTTGAGGCAAACGGGTGTGTATGTGTGTGTTACACTTGTAATAAAGCTCTGCTTTCACCTCTAGCCTGAGCATGTCTGTCTGACTTAAAATGTGTTTCCTTTTTCTTTCTTTTTTATTGAAAAAGGGCCAAATCCCACATGCGAGGTGTTTTCATGGACTTCACAGCAAACCTTCTTTCAACCGGCACAGTCCATTCCTTTCCCAGGCCTTTCATCAGTCCATGCTTTCACTCCTCCGTCTGGCATACGTATGTCTATATATCCTTTATCACCTTTTCTTTACATGTTGTCATATGGAAAATGATCATATGGATCAGAGGAAATGAGCAGTCTTAAACAGTTATGTAGCATACTAACTGTTTTTGTATTTCTTAGCGCATCTCCTATTCGCTGGAACAAATGACTCGGCACTGTACATGTGGAAGCCTGAACTGATCCAGTTCACAAAAGTCCTAAAGTCCTCACCAGCTCAGCAGTTCCTCTATCTGTCCGTCTTGTGTCTTAATGCTACAAAGAGTCTGATCATAGCTACAGAAGGATCAGACTCTGTCATATATGAGTTAATCTCCGTGTCCAACCAGTCAGACTTTATCCCCAGGTAAAGTACATTAAGTGACTGCTTCATTATAGCTGTTGTACTATAATTATTATTATAATAATACTAGAGATCTAGTCTTAATATAGAACATATTATTATCTTTTCTGTATTCACATTTTGATGCAAAAACTGAGTAGGACATTGCTTTTTTAGAGCGGTTAAACAGCAGCTGTTTAATAAATAAATCAACAGGTTAAAATAATGTGTGTGTTTAAGATTATTATGCAGTGACACTAACTGTATCTGCATCTGTTTAGTGCTTCATTAATCTATATTTGGATTTAACCTGAAGTGGGTGTGGCTTAAATTTATTTCTATTAATTATTAATATATTTTCATATAATCAAATGTTAACCCTACCACTATGCCCATGGAAGCAGTGAAAAAAGAAAACACTGTCAGCATGGCGCATGAATTCCTGAACCTCAGCTACATCATTCGAGTTAATATATTCCCTCATGCCCAGACGGATTTTTTGTTGTTGTATGAGAGCTGTATCAGCCCCGATATTGAATAACATCTTTAATATGATATTACACTATTTTAAGACATACCAATACTTGTAATGAGCTAGTGGCTCAGCTTAAATAAATGATTCTGAAATTCTGCACCTGTGTCAAGGAAATTGTGCCATACTGACTAGTGGACAAGTCATTTAGTCTATGCAACACTTAATTCTTAGCTTATTCTTAGCTTAACCCCCAGCTGCTCAGTTGTATAAAATGAGATAAAAATGTAAGTAGCTCTGGATAAGGGCATCTGCCAAATGCCAGGAATGTAAAATGTAGCTATTGTACTTCTTTTCACGTTTTTATGTCACTACAATAAATTAGAATACGTTCTGTTTTGTTCTCATTTAGGTCTGCTGAGCTCTTCTTCCAGCCTGGAGTGAGCGAATTAGAGATAGCTGTGAATATAATCAATGACGATACTCCGGAAGCGGAAGAACGTTTCCGTGTGAGCCTCAAGAACCCGAAAGGAGGTGCCGAGATTGGCTTTCGCAGCCAGGTCACTGTGATCATTCCAGCTAATGATGATGCCTTTGGCGTTGTTGGCTTTGCCCAGGTATTACAGATAATTATCAAACGATGCATACTGACTTGGGACAGCTCATTCGTCAAACCAGTTTAATCAATATATTTAGATTATTGACTGCTGTTTATGTATGAAAAGACTAAAGGCTGTCAAATAATAATTTGGGGATCACCTTCTGTTTGTTCCCTCTGGGGGAAAAACATAAAGGTGTGTCAGTCTCAGAAAAAAACACTGGATGTCACAAACACGATGTACAACTATGTACTCTACCATCTAGTCGATAAATGTGATCATCTTAAAGGGAACCCTAATAGTTTTTTTAGTCACCAGATATAATCTAGTATGGCAAATGACATCAAATTCTTGGAATGCAACGCCTCTAGATTTAGCAGAATATGGTACATTTTTTAAAATTATTGAATTTTTTTTACATAACGTGGGCACAGACATGTGTAAGATATCTTGTGCATCGTAGTGTCCACTGACCATCTTAAACATTTTTTTTCTCATCCATTGTCAGTGCCTGGTAGCCCCGCCCCCTTCCTGTACATATACTTATACACCGATCAGGCATAACGTTATGGGCAGTGACAGTTAAAGTAAATAACACTGATGATCTCCTCATCATGGCACCTGTTAGTGGGTGGGATATATTAGGCAGCAAGTGAACATTTTGTCCTCAAAGTTGATGTATTAGAAGCAGGAAAAATGGACAAGCGTAAAGATTTGAGCGAGTTTGACAAGGGCCAAATTGTGATGGCTAGACCACTGGATCTCCAAAACTTCAGCTCTTGTGGAGTGTTCCCGGTCTGCAGTGGTTAGTATCTATCAAAAGTGGTCCAAGGAAGGAACACTGGTGAACCGGTGACAGGGTCATGGGCTGGTCAAGGCAGGGAGCGAAGGCTACTGTTGCTCAAATTACTGAAGAAGTTAATGCTGATTATGATAGAAAGGTGTCAGAATACACAGTGCATGACGGGTCAGGGCTGTTTTGGCAGCAAAAGGAGGACCAACACAATATTAGGCAGGTGGTCATAATGTTATGCTTGATCAGTGTGTACTATAATATATGTTATAATTATATATTCATATATTTTAATATATGTTATAATGAATAGTTACAGTACTATGGATAATACTATGGAAAATCCAATCCATTATAAATATAGTCTAAAAACGCAATATTTTTTACAGAATATCTCTTATAAAAGTGAATTATAACTTGGATATCAGATATTTCCAACAAATGTTAACATATTGTCTGTATGGAAGACCAGACCTACATTTTTAGCCTCCCGAATACCGAGTTTGACCATCTTTAAGCTCTGTTAAACATTTCACACTTCTTGTGTTGTCCTTTGGCTAGAACTCTCTCTCTCTGGAAGTGGATGAGTTGGAAATTGATAACCCGTTCTCTCTGAGTTTGGAGAGGAGGAGAGGCACTTTTGGGAGGCTCACTGTGCGCTGGGCAGCCAACGGAAGCCTAGAGGACATTTTCCCAACGTTTGGAGTGGTGAGATTTTATAAAGCAGGAGCTGAAAACAAATGATAGCTCTGGTATGAACATAATCAGTGGGCCAATATCAAGAGCAATGTATCCTGATATCCTGATATAATTTGTGTAAATCATGGACCATTTCGAAATGGCGTTGTAATGGCGCCACAGTTCTCGTTCACTCCAGTAACTGGAAATCGATTTTAACTTTAATAATGCTTTTGAAATGTTAATATCAATGGTAGTTCATTCTTTTTATCATTTTGTTTTTCTAGGTGACATTTGCAGAGAGTCAGACTGTAGCCACCATCTCACTGACTGTATTAGCTGACAGTGTTCCAGAAGTAGCAGAGAAAGTGGTTATCATGCTAAGAGACATCACAACTATTGGCGTCACGGATCCATCCACGAGAGCTGTGATCGACCCGCGACGTTCCAGAGCCGAGGTCACCATCAAGGCTAACGGCTCTCCGTACGGAGTGATCGGATGGCATCTCGACTCCCAGTATTTCATCACAAGCGAGCCTCCGAGTAAATCACCTTAAAGCATATTTTGGCCAAACTAACATAATTAAAGGCGCCTCGACTCATAATCACCTAATCCCACATTATTGCGGTGTACCACAAATAGCCGAGTATCTCATTTTCTGAATTGATTACTAAGAAAAATGTAAATAGCCTGCAGATATTTTCATATATATATGGCGTTCAAATTACTCAATGATCATTTTTACACTTGAGCTCAGACGTTCATATTTGTCTTTCATCTTCCAACTTTTAGGAAGCCCGAGTAATATCACATTGAGCATTGTGAGAGATCAGGGAGCATCTGGGAATGTGCTGGTCCATTATACAACCAGACCTGCACTGTCATTACCACTGATTAATCAAGCCAGCGAGGGTCAGGACTACATTGCCAAGCAGGCTACAGTCATTATAATGGAGAATGCAACTGTTGTCCTCGTTACCATCACCATCTTACCGGTAAATAGTCCATCACTGTTTCCATGCATCAGAACAAAACAGTTACTATCTTCTTAGTACTTCCTCAAATCTGAACATTCAAAATAGGATTCTTTATTTGGGATCTTAGATTCACACATACTGTAAAAATTTTCATCTGTAGCTTCTTGTATTATTCAAGTACAGATATGTTTGTAAGTCATTTTGCTATTTTTATTTACATTTTTTTTTAAATATTGTAGGCAATTGATTTTAAATAAAGAATTAAACACTATGTGCCATGGTAAAAAAATAATCAACAGTGTGGTGTGGTGTGATGGGTGAAACAAAGTGTTATTTTCCCCTACCTAATATTTTATTATATCTATAACAGCTTGTTTGAAGGTGTTTTATTCCTCTTATTCCCCAGCAGTTGAAATATTTAATAATTCAAATTTTTGAATGCAGGAATGCAGCAAATATGGAACTCTTTATTTTTGTTTTGCAAAACTTATTTTTTTCTTGCAAATTTCATTTTCTGTTGCAATTTTTTTTGTTTTGTTTTTTCAATAGTTTTATTTTCATTTGCAAAACTTTATTTTCTTTTGCAATACAAAAATTCTTTTGCGAATATATGTGGCATTGAATTGACTCCATACAGCAAGGACACAAGTGCAGCTTGACAGGTTTTTCTTAATCAAAACAAGAATGAGATTCATGGTCAGGGTTGAGATGCAGGTAAGGGTCAGGAGATCAACTAATAAATTATATTCGAATGGATTAACTTGCACATTCAGGGATACTTTAATAAGAAACGCCATTTTGAAAATAATATCATTGCTAGTTTTCATTCATTGTTAACATTAGTGGTATTTTAACTTATAGATTCCTTGAGTAATATGTTTCTTTAATTGTTCCTAATATCACAGTTTTCTGACAGCTCTAGCCATCTGTGCAAAGATGTAACCAAAGCAGTTGGATTCAATTGTTAAACAGATAATCTGAAACCTTGGCTTTTTTAAAATTTCCTGAAAAATATCTCTCCCTTTTGCAAATAGCAGCGATTGTTGAGTGTTTTACACTCATTCACCTCAAACTTCATGAGTTTTATTTGGACTGAGAGGACTTGATTGTGTGTCCTGGCAAACGATCACATACTTTGCTCAAGTCACTGCTGTTTTAATCCTGAGCTGTTGATGCCTCATGATTTTGAAGTCAGATGAGTTTTTCCTTCTTCCTTCTTGATTATGTGGCCGCTTGTGTATCATCACAGGACGATATTCCAGAATTGGCTGAGACGTTTCTGGTGAACATCACCGGAGTGGAATTGATGGGAGATCAGAGCGGTGCAAACCAACCCCGAATCAGGAGGCCTGGAATGGAGATTGCTGAGATCAAGATTCAAGAAAACGACGACCCCAGAGGAGTCCTTCAGTTTAATGTGTCTAAGGTGTGATCTTATTTTCATTAGCCGTCTTGTTTTTGCACGATATGTACTCTATATTGCCAAAGGTTTTGGGAAACCCCTCCAAATCTTTGAATTCAGGTGTTGTTTTGCAGGAGTTGGGCTTGGCCAATTAGTTCCAGTGAAAGGAACTCTTAATACTTTAGCATACCAAGACATTTTAGATAATTTCATGCTCCCAACTTTGTGGGAACAGTTCCACACCAAACTCACTCCACCCATCTTTATGGACCTTGCTTTGTGCACTGGTGCGCAGTTCTGTTGGAACAGAAAGGGGTCATCCCCAAACTGTTCCACAAAGTTGGGAGCATGAAATTGTCCAAAATGTCTTGGTATGCTGAAGCATCGAAAGTTCCTTTCACTGGAACTAAGGGGCCAAGCCCAACCCCTGAAAAACAACACCCTGGTTGGGTAGTTGGGTGCTCTTCTATTAATAATGGACAACATCTGTATTTTCAGGATGCTTCTGGATTAGTGTTTGCTTATGAAGTTCCTCCTCCTGGCAATGTCCTGTATCTACCTGTGGTGAGGCTTGCTGGTCGGACCGGCCGGCTCGTGTTGTACTGGGAAGCTCAAGCCGTCATCGCCACTATTGACGACTTCACCCCGTCTTCAGGCAACCTCACATTTCAAGATGGACAGGTTTGTAGTTGAATCTTCAATCTTAAAAATGACCTCTGTTAAAAATATGAAACCCAGATTAAACATAAATTAAAGCAATCCCTAATCAACCTGCAGTGGGTAAAATATTATTACATCTCTATCTGTCATTTAAGGAAAGTGCCATGATCGAGATCAGCATTATTGACGACGCTGTTGTGGAGTCTACAGAAACCTTTCTCGTCAAACTCACACAAGTGATAGGAGGAGCCAGACTAGGAACCGACACTTCTGTTCTGGTCAACATCCCAGCCAATGATTCACCTCTGGGACGCTTTGGATTCCAGGAACTAACAGTACATATGAAATAAAGATGCTACTCTGTAACAACATTCCTCTATGCTCTCCACACATGCTTTATGCTTTATATGCCTTAAAATGATGTTCTTTTTCTCTAGATTACTGTCTCCGAGCCCCAGTTTCCTGGTGACCCTGCATCCGTGGCGAATCTGACAGTGGTACGAAGTGTGGGTGGAGAGGGAACAGTCTATCTCATCTGGCTCCTGGAGCAGCAGGGGAGAGATGATCTACAACCTCATAATGGGACTCTTGTGTTTAATGGGGTGTGTTTTGGAAATTCAACAGGATTCCTGCATTAGAAAGTTTAATACAGAGAGCAAAATTTCTTTCGATTTTATTTCATTAGGTTTGCCAATGCTGAGCCTGATTTATGATACAACCTTAATAATCCTCCTATGATTTGAAATGTTTTCATTATATTGAAATAATTCACTAACATGAAGTAAAACTATATTTTACTGTTTTAAAAGACTTTGTATTTTTTTATTGTATTTTATTGTAAATACTACTACTTCTACTACAAATAATAATTATTCTAATAATCTCTGCTCATTCTGTCCAGAGTGAGTCGAGGAAGTCTGTGGTGATCCAGGCTTTGGCTGATGCAGTGCTAGAGGGTGAAGAGAAGTTCACGGTCCAGCTTCTCTCTGCCAGAAATGAGGCTGTTATTGACCCCACAAGAAGTGAGTGTTTAGACTATTCTCTGTCATTTCCAGTAGTAGTAAACCAGCATAAGTGCATTTCTGGCACAATCATGAAAGCTTCTTGGAGCTGATGAAGACCCTCAGATGTTGAAGGGTCCTGATGATAAGACTGCAGAGATCTTCCAGAGATATCAGAGAAAATGCTATTAGTGCTTGTTGATTTTCATTTTTGCTCTATTAGACCTGGCCACAATTGTCATAAGAGCTGACCGTGGAGCTCTGGGCATCATTGGCATTGCTGACTCTTCCAGGAATGTGCTTATCGGAGAACCTCAGGGCATGTACAATGGCACAGCTCTCATCAGGTGAAACATTTTTTTTGTTGTTGTTGCTGTCATTTTACATTTCAGTGAACTGTTGAATAATGTAGTGTGTGTCTTTGTGCGTGCGTGTGTGTGTGTGTGTGTGTGTATGGTGTTACAGTCTTGTCAGAGGGCCAGGAATTTTTGGTGAGATTGAGATATACTGGAACATCACACCAGCTGTCATCGGGGAGTTTTTGGAAAACTCGGGGAAAGTGATCATGAGAGATCGCCAGTCTGCAGCAACCATTCAGCTGATGGTAAGAGAACCGAAAGACGTTAAAACCGAGCTCTAATATAGAATTTTATATTCTCATATGTCTATAAAGTTATAAAACACTATTAAATTTGTGTTTAATAGTGGAATGACGTGTGTCGTGAAACACGTCATTCCAGATGAATTGCAAAAACACACAAAATCTTTGTTTCTCTTCCAGGCTGTAGATGATGATATTCCAGAGGAAAAGCGTCTGTATGAGCTTAGTCTCACATCACTAACTCCCGGTGCAGACATCAGCCCCAGTCGACAGCGGGCCACCATCACCATGGCAGCCAGTGACCTGCCTTATGGCCGCTTCTCATTCTCCCAGTCCTTACTAAGTGTAACAGAAGACGACAGATCAGTGAGTTACTTTTTTAATCCAGTGATTATCTAACATAGAGTGACAGCAGATTTACATTTTAAGATTCTCTGACATTGACACAGCTGGATAACAGTGAGGTCTTACTTTTGGTCTTGAAAAATGCCCTGTTATGTGGTTATAGTTTTGATAACATATACCCTGTTACCTCTGATAGCAGTTCCAGCATCAGGAAACATTCAAAGAAATGAAGATGGCTTGTCTATAGAACTACAGGTTTAGGAATACAAACAGATAAAAAGTTATATTATACACTCTGATTAATAAATGTGTTAAACCCATTTTTACAACTGTGCCACCCTACACCAGGCTACAGTCCAACCAGGCCAAAACTGAGACATCTGTGTTTACATGCACATGAATGTAATATGGAGTTGTCGCACCCTTTGCAGCTATAACAGCTTTAACTCTAGAGTGTGTTTATGTAAATTTTTCACCACTCCTCTAGAAGCGCATTTGTGAGGTCAGGCACTGATGCTGGATGAGAAGATCTGGTTCGCAGTCTCCACTCTAATTCATCTCAAAGGTGTTCTATCGGGTTAAGGTCAGGACTCTGTGAAGAACTCACTCATCCATGTCTTTATGGACCTTGCTTTGTGCACTGGTGTGCAGTCATGTTGGAACAGGAAGGGGTCATCCTCAAACTGTTCCCACAAAATCAGGAGCATGAAATTGTCCAAAATGTCTTGGTATGCTGAAGCATTAAGAGTTCCTTTCACTGAAACTAAGAGGCCAAGCCCAACCCCTGAAAAACAACACCAGAATTCAATGATTTGGAGGGGTGTCCCAAAACTTTTGGCAATATAATGTATATATTATTTTAGCCAAGTGTTATGATGTGATCCATGTTCTGTGTTTTTTTCCCCAGGTGAACATCACAGTGGTACGCTCCATGGGCCAGCTGGGTAGCGTGTGGGTGAGTTACCACACCGAGGGCCAGAGTGCAGTGAGTGGGCTGGACTTTGAGCAGTCATCAGGCAGGCTACTGTTCAGCCCAGGACACAGCTCCAGAGTCATTACACTGAAGATTGTGGATGATTTACTAGCAGAGGGACCTGAGCAATTCTATCTTAACATCACCCAGGTGCAACTCCTCAATGACAGGTAGAGAAATTAAAACCTTGGCAGAGATTTCAGTACAGCGTGGAATATTATACGCCACATTATATCTTCAGATACAAGTGTTTTCTTTACATACCCTGAAGATTCACCTGTCTCTTGTGTATGACTGTGTATTCTGTTCCCTTTAGTGTGCTCAACTTTACCGTAAGAGAACATGGCCTCCAAATAGACCAGCCTCCAGCCATAGGCAATATCTCCTCAATCATGATTGTTATCGAGAAGAATGACAATGTTGAGGGCATCCTGGAGTTTGACCCTTCCTTCATTAACATTACAGGTACACACATACATTACACACTCACAAGTTGAAATGAGTTTGAAATGAGTTACTGACTTAAATCTGCCACCTTATTAATAGACAGACAGACAGACAGACAGACAGACAGACAGACAGACAGACAGATAGATAGATAGATAGATAGATAGATAGATAGATAGATAGATAGATAGATAGATAGATAGATAGATAGATTTAATGCTGCATGTCTTAACCCAGCTCCTTCCACAGTGGGGTTTTGCAGGACTATAGCGGTATTTTTTTCGCTTGTTGCCAGAATTCACAGCAACATCAGACAGGTTTTTTCCAGACCACCATATGTTCATTTGTTCAGTTCACACCTCTGGGGTTGCCAGGTTTTTCTCAGGCAAATGAGTTTTTCAGGTTACCGTTTAAAAGAAGTTCATAAATTTAAGCCAAAAAAAAAACAAGCAATGGAAAATTCACACTAGCGACTTACAGTGAATTGCTAGTTGCAATACAGGGTTGGATAAAATGAAGAAAAAATCATGTTTTTCCATACAAGATTCCCAATAAGATATGATGCCCTGTTGATATGATATGTTATCTTTATTGCTGGTTTTAGTTGAGGAGGATGTTGGTACTTTCTCTATCCCTGTCCTGAGGAGAGTGGGCGTGTACGGGCAGGTCAGTGTCGACTACATAACCAGAAGCTTTACAGCACAGTCTGGCTCAGATTACATCCTACAAAACGGCACTATAACCTTCAGGCCTGGCCAGAACATCAGCCACATTAATGTCTCCATAGTGGATGATCTGGACAGGTGAGTGAGGTTTGGATCCTGCATGTGTCAGTTGATTTAAAATTACTGTGTGAGATTTCTCATCTCTTCTCTGACTCAAATAAAGTTATTTTCATACATTTTCACAGGGAATCTAGCGAGGTGTTTGAAATCCAGCTCACCGCAACCTCAGGAGGAGCGATACTGGGCATTCGACTCATCGCTCAGATTACTATTGCTAAAAGCGACTCTCCCAGCGGAATGGTCCGATTTGTCAATCGAACTGTGATCTCCATCCCAAACCCCGACAGCACATTGAGGCTCAGCCTCATTCTAGAGCGCTTCGGGGGGGTTGTGGGTGATGCCATGGTGAGCAGCCTCTCGATAATGAACTCATAGCCTCATAATGTGCACAACTATTCCACATATGGGGAAATCATTTTAAAAACCTTCCACTTAATGTTTCCGTTGCTTTATATAGTCAGCAATGTGATAATGGGGGTCAGGGATTGGACAGCTAACTGAGAATAGATAGATAGACCTGTCAAGTTAATGAGAGGGAAAGCTGAGAGTTAGAGACCACAGTGTTAACTTTATGTAGGAATTATACTGACTGATTTAAAGCTCTAATTATGCAATTTGCTGGACTAGGACTGGAATATTTTCAGTAGTGTCACCACAGATGTATTTGAGTATCAATAATTCCTCCATCGTTATGTGTAATATGCATATTCTGCAGAAAGCCCTCAGCACAGAGCTCACCATGGCCTGTGTCGGGTTTTTCTGAATATAACTTTAACACGTTTTTACAATATTAGCAATTATCAATGACAATAAAAATTCATTTCAGTCGTTAAAATGCTAAGAAATTGCTCTATATGACTTGTACCTGATATTGATTTAAAGTCTGAAAGTCAGATAAAGTGCGTCTATCATTTACAACTTCCTCAATCGTACAGTAATCCTAACTGTGAAATATTGTTCTCTCTCAGATAACGTGGAACATTCTAGGACCCAACTCAAATGAAGTATTGCCTCCTGTTAACACAGATTTTGGTGAACCTGTGAATGGATCATTCCATTTCAGAGATGGAGAAGGGGGAACACGTAGCATCGAGCTCCACATTCTGCCTCATGGTGAGGTGGAAGTGGAGGAAACGTTTATAATTAGACTCAGCCACCTGTTTGGAGACATGGATATTGACCCCAGAGCAGGCTCTGTCACACTGCGGGTATGTTAAGGTTATACTTCTGACAGTGCTCTGTGATAATATATTCCATAATGCTGTTGTTAGCAATGATTTGTTGCTCCAAGAAATCTCAAAACTGTTGTCCTGTAGAGTATAGGTGTTCAAGTCAGGGCCCAGATACATAAATTTCTTTGCTTACAGTTCAGAAAGACAGCTAAAATAAACAAATGAAAAGCAAAAACAGTTATATTTTCTTGGGGTTAAAAGTTAACTGCGTTACTCATCAGAAGGTTCAAGCCCCAGCACTGTCAAGCTGCCACTGGTGAGCCCTTGAGCAAGGCTAACAAGGCTACTCTGTCTGCTCCAGGGGCACTGTATCATGTCGACACTACACTCTGACCCACTGAGATATGCAAAGAAAAGTATTTCACAGTATTGTAGTGTATATGTTACAACATAAAGGTTTCTTCTTTGTGTGTGTGTGTGTGTGTGTGTGTGACAGATTGCAAAGTTTGGTGACCCGAATGGCATAGTGCAGTTCTCCGAGCAGGATCTGAGAGAACGTGTTTATAGTGAACCTGCAGACCATGAAGGTCCTCTAAACATCTCTCTCTTTATCACACGCAGAGAAGGAGTCATGGGAAACATCACTGTAAGGACAACACACACTCACACAACTCTTTTGGAGTAATCTGTATCTCATCATACCAAGGCTGATTTTATGGCTAGAAGTAGATATTTGATGTATCACTTTATGAGTAGCAAGTCAATGTATTACTAAGTGAAACTTTTAAGATTACATGACCAGGTAAGTCCAGTCACCTTCACTAATAATTTCTGTAATAATGAAGATTCAGTATAACAAAGTTTACTAACATTCTATTGTATTTTATGGAATATGCTGTAATAAACAAAAAGAAAACACCCAGTTTTTACACCCAGTCTTAATTCTTTTCCTCAGGTGTTCTGGGAGATCCTCAGTGATACAGACACAACAGGTGACTTTCTCATACTCCGTGGCTCAGCTACCATTGTGGCCGGTCAGCGGCTAGCAGAGGTCGTCCTTACCCTTCTGCCTGACACCGTGCCCGAGCTGGAAGAGGTCTACACAGTCCGTCTGAGCTCGGTGGAGGGTGGTGCTGAACTCGATGCCAACCGCAGCAGTGTCCACCTGCGGGTCCGTGCCAACGACGAGCCACACGGAGTGTTTGCCCTTTTCAGTGAGCAGCAGAAGCTACTTGTGAATGCCACTGACCGCAGCAGGTACCTGGCGCTCAACATTAGCAGGCTTGCTGGGACGTTTGGCAGCGTCAGTGTTGGATACCAGATCAGCTATCCAACTCCTGGCCAGAGTTTCACTGAGGACAGATCTACTGGAAGCATTGTGGTAAAGGATGGAGAGAGCTCTACCAGTATCACTGTACCAGTTAGCACACAGGTTTGTCATTCACATATATGGGTTGTGTACATGCTTTCTATTTAAATACACATTTTACACAATTTCTTGAGAAAGAAAATCTTATTCGAATGGTATTTTAATCTTATTCAGTGGTTTGTAATCATATACAATGTCTGTTGGAAAATCAAGTACATTAAAAGTGTACCTTTGCAAGAGGAGTACAATGTAAAGATTGATAAAAGTCCAGGCAGTTTTTACTTTTTGTCCAGTTTTGGTGAGTCTGTTCCCACTGTAGCCTCAGTTGTCTGTTCTTAGCTGTCAGTTGTGGTCTTCTGCTTTTGTAGCCAATCCACCTAAACGTTCAGCATATTGTCCATTTTGAGATGCTTTTCTGTTCACTGAGGTTATAAAGAGTGATTGAGTTACCGGAATTTTCTTTAGTCGAAGTACAAGATGCTTCTGTGTATCTGCTATTGTGTTGTATTGGCAACAGAGTCTGCATCCTACTGCATCCACTACAGTGAAGTCGAAGACAAATGTACATTTTCGGTTACCATCTTCTTTGCAGGTTTTCTTTGTAACAGGTTTTAACATCACGGTGCAGTTGATGAATGTGAGTCTGATAGGACCTCTGCTCAGCTCTCCTCCCCGTGTGCAGCTGGATGCAAGGACTGCCCTTGTGTCCATACCTGAAGAGGCTGCCAATGCTGAAGTCAGTTTCCATATCTCATATTTATTATTAAGATTGAATGCAAAAAAAAACCTAATTGCCACCAGAGGTCACTATAGCTACACATACACATTCTCTGCAGTAAATGAATCTCCCTCTTTCCAGGTGGGCTTTGCCTCCTTAGACCTGCAGGTGTCTGATGTCAGGAGCGGCCGATGTGATGCGTTAATCAACAGGCTGGGTCTCTATGGAGACGTGAGCGTGCAGTGGAGAGCTGGTTTCCCTCCTGGACAGACTCCATCAGGGTACCAGCCTGGAGCAATCACTCCCAGCTCAGGTTAGTTATCATCAAACTCAAACACAGAGGACATACAGATATTCACACTGTGGATCTTAATTCAGTGACTGATAATATTATATAAAGAAATTTTATATACATATATATATTTGCTTTTGCTTGTCTGTAGGCACTGTGACCCTGTCTCATGGCCAGAGGAGCAAACTCATATCTTTTATAGCTGAGTATAATACATCTGTACCTGTTACACATGCAGTTCACCTAACTACTATAGAGTCTATGTCACCTGGAGGAGCCAGATTCAGGTAATACCTGCTCCGTATGTCCTTTTAAATGCATGTATAAATGCATGCTTATATTTTTATTTTTGTTGTCATTGTTGTACACTGACAAGACCATGAGGCTGAGCCTAAATGATACTTGTGGCATTAATGAGGCTGAGCCTAAATGATACTTGTGGCATTAATGAGGCTGAGCCTAAATGATACTTGTGGCATTAATGAGGCTGAGCCTAAATGATACTTGTGGCATTAATGAGGCTGAGCTCAAATGATACTTGTGGCATTATATTAAAATTTCTTTTTTTTGCATTGATATATGTGATAAAATGCCATTTAGTCTTGAAAACAAAGTTTTTGAAAGAAATCATTTTAACTTCCACAAGTAAACAAGTGTTCCTCTTATCATTTTAGATAACACGATAACAAATATGTTCTAATGTTTATATATTGTGTGATTGTTCAGACCTGGTTACACTGTGGCAGAGGTGGAGTCACTGGGACTGTATCAATTTCATCCTGACTCTCAGAAGCTGACTATTACAGAGGACGTACACACCATCACTATCTATGTCCAACGCCTTTATGGCTTTCGCACCAACCGCACCCAGCTGTACTACAGGACCTGGCCGGGTAGTGCCCTTCCCGGCGAAGATTTTACCCCAGTGCATGATGGGCAGCTACTCTTCGAAGGCCGCCAAACAACTGCCGCCATCAATATCTCCATTCTGGATGATTCGCTGATGGAACCTAATGAAACATTTTATGTGAACTTGACCGACGTTCGCATTATCAGTGCAGGCTCTGCTTCTCTTGGTGCTCGTCCACGTATTGTAGCTGAAAGCAGCGTTTCTGCTATTACCATTCTCTCCAGTGACGCCGTCATTGGATTCGGATTATTAAGCATCGGCCCAACCATGAGCCGCACTTCTGAAGACAGGCTGGAGGGAGCTCCGCCCCAAAAAGTCACCCTAAGGGTGCGCAGGACAGCAGGGCAGACTGGCGTAGTAAGCGCTCGGGTACGAGTTTATGATGGTGGTCTTGTTTCTCCAGAGCTGCATGGGGCGCCGTTCCTTCAGGAGCACAATGGGACATGGGCAAGGGAAGGAGACGACTTTACACTGGAGTCGCAGATGGTCACTCTGGTGGAGGGGCAAACAGAGGCTGAGGTCAGCCTTTTTATACTAGATGACCAGGAGCCAGAGGGGCAGGAGGTCTTTTATGTCTACCTCAGCAACCCAGAGGGGGGAGTACAGATCGTCAGCTCACCAGATCAGAGTGGCATCACTTTCTTTGCCAAAATCATTATTCTAGGTAAATGCATTGTTTGTCATCTGTTGCTATTTTATAATGGATTTGTTTGACCATAAACTGACATCTGTCACAATGTCAAACCTTGCATTCTATTATCTTTCTTTAATGTGCATATGTTAACTTCCCCTTTACTCCAGGGTAACATTTTAAAGGGCATTTTGATACATTAAAAAAAGCTAAATAACAGTTTTTTGCTCAATTTAGGCTTGTGTTTATATTTGCTGGTCTGGAAATCTAGCTCCACCTGTAGGCCAAGCAAAGATACTCAAGACCCTTTTCCTAAAAATCAACTCACACTGCAAACACACCATAGTTTCAAGAGAAGGCATAGAGCATGTGAATGAAATGGGATTGCTTGTAAAAAAAACTGCTCCTAGTTTTAGTTTTGTGACAACTGCTTTCTGTAATGTATTCCTCTCAGGAAGTGACTTTCACAATGGAATTGTGGGCTTCGCTTTAAGTTCTCAGTCAGGCCAGGTTCTGGATGAAGACTCGGACAATAGAACAGCAGTGCTCTTCCTCCAGAGACAGGAAAACAGGTAAACGTCTTCCACTTCTTTTGTAGAATCCCTAATGTTACTCTTGCAGGCCACAGTGGACAGTGCTGTACAGGATTAATTCTGTGGTTGTGTATTTGACAGAGCATTTGAGGATGTTTTCGTGTCCTGGAGGGCCACATTCAGCCTCACAGCTCCAGCACTGCTCAGTGAGGGGGTTAATCTGACACAAGAACTGCAGCAGACCTCAGGAAGGGTGCTGTGCAGGAGAGGACAGGTTCTCTGTCTCCTCAATCTGGAGGTCCGACCAGATCAGGTACAAAGGCAGAAGAAGGCTGTCTGGGGAAACTAATACCAGCTGTCTAGTTATGTTTCTCTTTCTTTCACTTGCGTTCATGTTCTTCTTAATAATTTCAGCATGTATTAAATGCAGCATGTATTGCTAGCTTGAGAGTTTTCTCTTTTGAAACTCATGCAGTATAGGCTGATTGGCATCTCTAAATTGTCTAAAGAGTATGAATTGGTGTGTGTGTGTGTGTGTGTATGTGTCCTGTGACAGAACCCCATCCAGGGTGTTCCCTGGCTTTTACCCTGAGTCCCCTTGGATAGACCCCAAGCTCCTGATGACCCTGTGTAGTATAAACAATTCAGAAAATGAAAATAGATAGATAGGTAGAATGATGATTAAAGCACTTTCTAAAGCCTACACATGGTTCGAGGGATGACATTATGAAAAAAAAAAATAGTGTCATTAATCCATTATTAATGTATCAGCTTTGAAACCTCTCCTGTATTTTTGCAGGAACCTGAGTTCCAGGTGTGGTTCCTAGTGGAGATCTATGCCGTAGGAGACGGTGCTGCTATTAACCAGAGTGCCCGCTTCGCTAACATCACCTTGCTGGAAAGTGATGACCCACGGGGGCTGGTGTATTTCGCCGTGGGCTCACGGCTGCCTGTGGCCACGCTCCGAGCAAACAGAGTCACCCTGCAGGTCTACAGGGAAGGCAGTGTGGCATCAGCTATATCTGTGAAGTATCAATTGCAGGTGAGGTGAAGTTACACAGAGATCCACTCACACACAAAAACATAGTCATTGAGATATTATATTCCTATATAAACATACACACTGCTGATGAAGAGGTAGAAGTCACACACACACATTTTACTTTGCTCAGAGTGCAGATCTACACCAGGTTATATAATACGACTCTATAGATCTTATGAATAGGGTTCAGCATGTGACACACACTTTCATCTTAAGCTAAATTAGGCATTAAGTCTTAACCCCTGACTTCAAATGCCAATTATATAGCTGTACTGTTCATCTGGAACACTGATTTCGACAAGCTGGAGACAGAGCGAATGTGTCAGCCTAAAGGATTACTTCTCTCTCTCTCTCTCTCTCACTTCCCTTTTTCTTTCCTTGTTCCTTACTCTTTGTAAGTTAGTTCAGTTTTTTTGTTATGTACCCTTGAAATTAGAAATCACATGTACTGTTTCTTTGCCTCAAGCCAATCGATCAAGCTTTTTTTTTTTTTTCACTAACAGTTTATCAAAGGACACATTTGGCTCCCTGTTCAGTCAGATATTTTGCTGTCTGAATGATAAACAGCTTCTCAGACCAGCTGCTGTTCAATGACTGAAAATTGTAAATATGAAAAATCTCTGTTCAATATGTTTTATTTGTTTCTCAAAAATAAACGCTGTACGTGCGAATTCCTTGAAAAGGTGTATCACAAAACACATTCATGTCTAACAGAAGTCCAAGAGCTGTCACTGAAGCTTTTTTTTGTTAAATTAAGATTTATCCAGTGAAACTGAACAAAAAAAACAAAACATTCATTCAGTTTGCTTATGCTTTCTGGTTATTTAGAAAAAAAACTACACAGATTTTTTCTTTTAATCCTTCACAGGAGCTCCCGAAGGCTGAGTCCATTGGTCCCACTCTGATCTGGCCTGCTGTGGCTGATGTAGACTTCATCATGGCCACTGGTGAGCTTTCATTCGATATTGGGCAGCACAGCGCTGGACTGGACATCACCCTTACACCCAGCGTCGGCTCCTCGAACCCCACACCCAAACGCTTTCGCGTAGTTCTCTCTGATGCCACCGGAGGTGCCCGGGTTCACCCAGTGTACGGGACGGCAAATGTGACTCTGGTTTCAGACACAGAAACTCAGGCCGTGTGGGCGCTGCTGGAACAGCTCCATCAACCTCTGGATGAGACACTGATCGACCGTGTGCTACAGGGGCTTATTAATAAAGTCACCATAGACATGACACACGAACAGATGACTGCCGTGCTGGATGCAGTGGGGAAGGTGAGGATCAGTGTGATGTAGATGTTTTTCAACCTGGGTCAAAATTGTGTTCCCAGTGATGCTGCTGTAGCCTTCTTATCCAATGTCAAGTTGTAGGTAAGCAAATAAGATGCTTTCTAAAATCTGGACAGAACTTGAACACTCGTTCAACGATATCGTCAATACAGAAAACTAGAGCCTGCAGTGTTGTAAAGTCACTTGTTGCTCAAATTCATCCACAGGTGCTGTGTGATGTTAATAATTACATTTAAATTCATTGAGGCAACTTTAACTACCTTAATGAACTGCTGTAGTTCATAGTAGTGTAGTTTGTTTATATTATTTCGATTTACCATCAGTTATATTCATGTAATTTACTGAAACAAGTCAAAGTAGGAGTCTCATAGACTCAATTCAAGCTTTAGGTTTTGAGTCAAATTGATATCTGAGTTCAGGACTACAATAAATCGCTGAAGCATATTGATCTTATCTGGACTTCATGATAAGGATGAGGGCTCTGGTGTTTGGAGGATTAGATTGTTATTCCACAAGGTTCTGAATCAGCTCATAATTCATCATGTCACTGAATCACCAGTGTATCATCCAGTGCCAGGTGAATCAAGTGAAGTATAAGCTAGAGCCTTGGTCGTTCATTTTATACAGTGGCATATTATGTAAAATGGTGTTACGCAGAGAATGATTGTTATGGTTAAATTCTGTGATTTTCAGAGTCATTTGTAGTGTAATAGAGACGTGTAGATGGTGTCCTCATCTGCTGTAGAGCTGCTGATGCTGATTAGTTGGATTAATGGCTTTGGTATGAGACAGTACTAGATATTGATGATAAAAGACAATAGAATGTCAGACTTGTTGGACATGGGAGCTACATGTAAAGACAGAGATGGATTAAACATGATTTTGATCAGCAGAGAAAATGCTAAATTTACATGAAGACGATATTGTTGGTAAGAGTTCTCAGAAATCGTAACATGTCCTCTGAATGATCATGTTGAATGATCTCACTCTACATCCAGATTTTGAGCGAGGCTGAGCAGACTCCTCTGAAAGACAGCAGCCGCGCTTTGGCCTATGACCTCCTCTGCGCCCTCGCCAAGCCGAGCCGCACAGACACTCGCGGCCTGAGCTATTTGGCGACAGTAGCCGAGCGCTTTGCCTTCTCGCTGGTTAGTGACACACCGTGCAGCACCGATGGTCAGAGGTAAGAGTTTCAAATCTATAGCTGCATTATTTAACAAGCTGGAACTAACATTTTGCATACAAGCTATGTCTGAATTTATGAGCCATCATTAATCCCAGATTAATCCTAATATGACTCTTATGGTAGAGATACATTAATATGATCATATACGGTATATAATATAATAAGGTCACTACCTGACCATGACTAGACTGAGGCCTAATGTATTGTGTAATTAATAAGTCCAAATATGTTTAAACCTCATATTCTGTTCATCAGTTAGCTATAGATCTAGCTGTATTGTTTGTAGGTCCTGTGCCTCTCTTTTGAGCATTGTATATTAATTTCGGTTAATATTGATATCAGTACAATTCAGGGAACAAGGTTAATCCACCCGCATGCTTGGTAATTTTCCTTATGGCTGCTGTTTTATGATTTATGATTTCTAAATCATGTTTTATGGTCGTTACTGAAACTGAGCCAAGCACCTGCAGGGCAGAAATCTCCACTGTGGCATGCAAATGAAGTGGTCCTTGTCAATCATAAAACCATTGAGAGTATAGGTTCAGGTTAAGGTTAAATGCATGGGTTCATTTTATTATGCAAATAATCAATTATTTAACTGGATTGTCTAGCTCCAGTTGATAAGGTTAATATAACTGATTCCAAACAGCTGTCTTGAATAAATCTTTCACTCTGTAATACTGAGCATTTCACTGGTCTCAGAGGCCTTTTGTAGTAATCAGTAGTAATCATGGACTGTTAGAAAGTGCTGTGCTAGCTAGCAGTGTCATATTAAACTTGCATGAAGTAGCCTGTATAGCTGCTTGTAGTTAACATGTTTGCCTCGCACCTCTGGGGTTTGATTCCTGGCTCTGCCCTGTGTGTGGAGTTTGCATGTTGTCCCTGTGCTTCAGGGGTGTCCTTTGGGTCCTCTAATTTCCTTCCCTGTTCCAAAAACATGAATTTTAGGCTGATAGGCATCTCTAAATTGTCCATATTGTGTGATTGGGTGTGTGAGTGTCATCAGCCCTGCAATGGGCTGTCCAGGGTATCCCCTGCCTTGTTCCTTGAGTCCCCTGGGAAAGTTTCCCAGCTCCCCATGACCCTGTGTAGGAGCAGTGGTTCGGAAAACTGGCTGGATGAAGAAATCTATAAACAGGTTTATTTACACATAGAAAAATACAAGCACTGAGTGAAATGGAAGAAAAATGTACAAGACAAGAGAATGAACAGAGCCGAAGCAAGATCTGGATGAAGAACTGAAAAGCATCAGCAATAGATGAAAACCGTCGTCTCCTCATCAAGAGGGATATTCTTGATGGTCTTTTAAACACACTATGAGGAAGATAGAAGTCTATCCCAGCTTAAGAGCTGCCTTTGTCTTTGAGCAAATGGAGCCAGGTTATTATTGTTAAAAACAAAGCAGCTGGGGAGGTGATCACCAGAGCGATCAAAGGAGTCTAGAGATCACTCTAATGTGTATTTGTGTTTGGGGGTGATCTCCTATACAGCAAAACATATGGTAATATTGTATAAATGCTGTTTCTTAAACTTTTTCATCATTTCCTGAATTGTTTAACATGAAGTGTGTGTTAAGAAAGACTACAAAATATGATAGAAATATACTTGTATAGTACAAACACAAGTAAATCCTAAACACAAGTTCTTATATCCTTCAGTGAAAGAACTTCCCTTATAGTGTGTATTCTGACACAGACCACACACACACACACACACACAGCGCTACACACAACTCTATTGTTCTGCTTTTGAAATCAGCCCTTTTGACATATACAGGATATAAAGGATAACTCTGATTCCTCTTTGCCATTCCTACAGAGGAAAGACCCTGGACACGTGCCCTTACTTTACAATCACTGCATACAACTGGTATCCCACAGACATCAACGCACACACCTTTACAGGCACGAACGGCGATACCTTCACCCTGCCCGATGCCCTGCTGGAGGTCCCGGTGCTGCCTGAGGGTGGCATGTCTCCTCTTGCCTGCCAGAAAATACACTTCATAGAGTACCACACTGAGCACTGGTTCCTCACTAACACAAAAGGCAGCGCTCTAAACAACAAGGTGAGCAAAGCCAAATGTGTTTCATTTTCAAATCAGCAGGCAAATTGTGGGAATTAATTTTCAGAGATTACATAAATCAGTACATGAGCAATTCTGCTGAGAGATGGGCGTGATACATTTCCCATTTCAAGATGTTTGCTCCCAGTATGCGAACTTCCATCAGAAGTTCATGTTTCATTTTTAATAACAGATAATAATAGCAAACACAACCAGAATACAGAATACTAATATGAATAAAATGGGACAGGAGGAAAAAAACAATGTTTAGTATGATGAGAGTCTAAGTACAGTGTTTAAACTAGCACCTTTTTTTAGTACAAAGTCATGCACTTGCATTAAAGTATAATGGCCATTTACTTTTGATTCTTAAACACACATCTTTGTTGGGAAAATCACAGCTGGAATTATGATCCATATAGTAAAGAAATATAGTAAAGAGCAAAACCCTACGAGGAGACCCATTTCAGCCACTGTCCAGATGGTGGCAGTGTTGTTCAGTCGGTCAGTTAGCAGTCAGTCACTGGAGTCCTGCTGCTTTCCTTCTTTCTCGATGCTGTAATTGTAATTTACACGTGTTCTATATTAAAGCACAATTCCAGTTTGTCAACACTGCAGTTTCCCAGAAGACATTGTTTGTATATTCCTGGTTTTCTGTCATAGATATAAACTTAGCCAGTTTGTTATTTATGAATGTTTTTCTTTCTTTTGTGTCTGTGTGTGTGTGTGTGTTTGTGTGTGTGCAGGTATTCTCTGTTAGTCTTCAGGGCCGGGGGTCCAGACCTTTAGCGGATGGTAAAGAGGTGGTGTACCGCATACACACACCAGACCGCCGGGTGAAACCCCGTCAATCTCTGTGCCTTCTGTGGAACCAGGCAGCTGAGAGGTGGTTGACCTGTCTCTATACACACACACAAAGGACAGTGTGGACTTATTCTACTGTCACAAATAATAATGCAGTTAATTAATGCTATTCTCCATCTAAATCTAGCCTCAGTAACCAAAAGGAGTTGTTTGTTTTTAAAAGCCGCAATTTTTGTAAAAAATATAATTTTTCTTGTGGGTAAAAGCCAAATGTCCACGCAAGGCCAAATCTTCCAGGTATTCCTTGTGGGGACATTTGCTTCTCATGAAATCATGTGGTCAGACAATCTTGTCTTCTTCTTCTTCTTCTTCTTCTTTCGGCTTTTCCCTTCAGGGGTCGCCACAGCAAATCATCTCTCTCCACCTATCCCTATCTTCTGCATCCTCAACACTTCCCCCACTAGCTTCATATCCTCATTTATTATATCCATATACCTCCTCTTTGGCCTTCCTCTTTGCCTCCTGCCTGACAGCTCCATGTCCAACATTCTCCATGTCCAAACCATCTTAATCTGGCCTCCCTAACTTTGTCCCCCAAACATCCAACATGAGCTGTCCCTCTGATGTACTCGTTCCTAATCCTGTCCAACCTTGTCATTCCTAAAGTGAACCTCAACATCTTTAGCTCTGCTACCTCCAGCTCCGACTCCTGTCTCTTCCTCAGTGACACTGTCTCCAAACCATACAGCATGGCCACTCTCACCACTGTCTTGTACATTCAGTTAAAACCTGCGTGACATTCATTTTTATTGGTTTCTCCTCCTCAGCTGGCTATCTGATGGTCAGTTCTGTCGAGTGGTCGATGACAGCGAGAACTTTGTGGAGTGTGCCTGCTCACATCTGTCCATCTACACGGCGTCCGCTGAGATCGGCTCTCTGTCTTCATACAACGAGGCTTTCTACACTGCAGGCTTCATCTGCATCTCAGGTTCTGATTAAGTCTGATTAATTCTTTAATCACACCAAACTAGGCCTGGAGAGTTAAGACTTACTTTCTTCTCTCTTTAGTCACAAAGATTGCAAATCTGTTTCTAATGTATCGTTTCTTCTTCGTCAGGCTTTGCCTTGGCCATCATATCTCATGTGCTGTGCTCCAAATTCCCCATGTTTGCTGCCAAACTGCTCACACACATGATGGTGGCCTGCTTAGGGACACAGGTAGGACAAATTATAAATGAACAAAGTCTTAAAAAAAAAAAAAAAAGTATGCACATTTGTGAGAGACTTTTTCCTTTTTTTTTTCTTCATCTGTAAAAGGGTTTTATTTTTGCAGGAGAAAACATAGACTGTTTTTTCCTGTTTTTGCCCAGTTGCTATTCTCATGGTCAGAAATGAACCCACCTACACTGACGTGGGCGGTGCCATAGAGGGCATGACATTTGAAGTTTGCTGACACAAAGTTTTTTTTAACTCACTTTGGCCCAAATCTGTGCAAACTTTACCGTCTCCTTTTAACTCATTTAACAGAGTAAAATGAAAGGATTAAAAGTCCACCCCTATTTCTAAACACACTATTTTGTAGCATATATATAGTGAATAAGAACAAACAATACAGTGACTGTTAAATTTGATTCAGACCAGTCTTGTGTTATTACACACATGACACGTAAAAATATCTAAGCAAACAAATACAACAAATACAGCTGAATGATATATATATATACATTGTGAAATACACACACTGTCCACTTTATTAGGAACCCCTGTAACAGTCCCTTACAACTCAGTTCACATCACACATCAGAACACAATGTCATGACCCTGGCATGGTTGTTGGAACCAGACGGACTGGGTTGAGTATTTTTAGACACTGCTGATCTCCTCGGACTTTCACTTTCACACAGAATGGTTCAAAAAATACACTCAGTCAGGGCGTTTCTTTGAGTGGAAACCCCTTGTTGAAGAGAGAGTTCAGAGGAGAAAAGCCAGATTGATTTGATCAGACAAGAAATGCCAGATCTTTTAATAATCTTTACACATGTGGTGAGCAGATAAGCATATCAGAATCCACAACACAGTAAAACTTTGAAGTTGATAAGCTCTAAGAAGAGCCAAAGACAACATCCTGTCAAACAGGAACCTGAGGCTGGAGTGGGCACTGACTCACCCAGACTGGACAACAGGAGCTGAAAAAAAAAACCCCAAAGAGATGATGTGTTTCCAATGTGCACATTTTGATCAGTTGCTTTATTTTTGCATTTGCGCTATGATAATAAAGAGCCGAGCTTCATGCAAAAAAGTTTTAAAATAGCAGGTTTATCTCCAGGTGCAGCAGTGTATAGTAGATATCTGCTTCTTTCTTTTACACTGAATCAAATAATCATGCACAGCCTTCATTTATAACCTTCTACATATTTGCTATCCAAAATTTGGACTACTTTGCACTTTAATCCTGTCCATCATTTGATTGCAGAATAAGTCAAATAACATGAAGTTATTCAGAAAGCTGAAAGAATGTAGAACCATGTAGTCTTCATTTCCAATCCCTGCTGACTTGGTGATCCTTGCGTAGAAAGATATTTCTAGGAATTACATGATAACAGCTTGGATGAACACATCTAAATAAGACCGTATGGGCTACCAGGGTAACAACCCAGCTATCTCAAGTCTCCCTTCCCCATAAAACCAGAGGAAAAGGAGGGGGGGGCAAGTGGCTAGGGGACTGATGCTTATGAACAGGTGAGCTTAACCAGAGTGGGGATTTTCCACTGGTCCTGAATTAATATCGCGGAGCCGAATAACATGAAGATGCTTACGGCCTTAGCAAAAAGGCTGCCTCCAAAAAACCTGTATGCATTCTGTCATTCATTAAATGTTTTTGCTTTTTCCCTCTTCTCACGAACTCTTTTGAATGGAAAATTCCATGCTGGTCTTTTCGAGTGGCTGTGGGCTTTACAGTAACACAGGCTGAAACTTGTCTTTCTTGACTACTCGTGCTGTCAGTTTTAATGCTTTCTATTTGGAGAAGAAAAAAATACTTCGCGTTCTATGATTTTATAAATTACTATAACTGTGCTTATGGTTCTTTGAAAGTGGGAAATGATTCCTCATGTCACTTGAAGAATTTCATGATGAGTTTTGTAATGGGTTTATAATTATTCATAAATATTACAGTTGCTTCATAATAATTTCAGATTTATAAAGCTTGTGCAAGTTCACCAGATGACTTTTTAATGAATAGTCCCAAGATTAATTTTATCAAGGAAGTAGTTATTAGCACATTATTACAGCTTTATGGGCATTTTATATTACATTTATGGGCATTTTATAAAAAAAGACATTTTTACCAAGTTTACCAAAATTATAAGTGCATTTTAATCTCTCTCTCTCTCTCTCTCTATATATATATATATATATGGATAGATAGATAGATATTTGTAAAGCAAAATCCTATTTACTGGCCAGTCTATCAGTATATTGGCAGTGTAACCATTTCTGGTGTTTTGACTTTGCACTTTGTACTGATGTATGTTGCCTTCAAAAGTTTTGTCTATATATAGTCCTGGATTTGAATGCTTTATCTGCAAATCAACAATCCTGTGGTATTTGGCTGCTCGGTTGTTTTTTTGGCCAGCTTTGTCATTGTATTATTAGTCGTGCACAGCCAAACTAACCGAAGGTCTAGATTTGATTCTGGCTGTGTCATTTGAATGTGGACTTTGTTTGATTTGTTGTTTTTCCACATGAGGACAGAGAAGTGGCAGCACCAGTAAAGCAGGTCTCCAGGACAAACAGAATACTTGAATATTTAGATATTTAAAAAATCTTTTTGATGCTAAAAAAAGAGTGCACTTACTCACAGTAATACATTATATAGGATGTCAGAAAAGATGTTTACAGTACAGAGGAGATGAGAACAGCGTGACCTCAGCGACTTCACTACAAGATATCACTGATATAGCTCAAACACAGAACAGCCAGGTGGAGAGAAAAGAAACTGGTCATGATCCAAAGCAGGAACATGCATACGGCTCTTTTGACTACTGTTCTAATCTAGCACAGTCATGTGAATCTAAAGGTCCAGGTATATCCATATAGTTTCGTTACTCACAATGGTGTGGATCAGATGTAACTAAAACACTTTTTTTTTTTTTAGTTTATGAAGCACTTGAAGTTTTTGTTTCAGCTCCTAAAAAAAACAGGGAACCACTTTTTACACACAAATCGTATGAGGAACTAAATACATGTCATGCAAGTTATGCAACAGCACAGCTGATCTCTCAAATCTACAGAGCATTAGTCAGGAAGTGTGTGTTATTTTGTATAATTGCACTGCTCTGACAGTAGCTCTGGCTGTAACTTTTTTATAGCGATTATATTAATGCACTTGTTGTCATTTCTATAGTAACAGCTCATACGCAGGGACATAGACGGCAGACCTTCCATATAATCTAAGACTAATAATAATTGTTTTGTTGTTAACATAGAAAAATGTTTTGCCATGTATGACGTTTTTTTGTTAGAAGACATGTATTTAATATTAATAGACGTAGTTGGTGAGGTTCAGCGCTTTGTAACCATCACAGAGCTTTGCAAAGATTCCCAACATAAGAAAGTCTTCAGAACAGAGAAGGTTATAATTTTTCTGTTTCTCAGTAAAATTACAAAAAAAATTCTTGGGCAGTATCACACCACCTAAGCCTATATTATTTTTCATATAACCAGACCATATATTATCGCTTAATTAACTATCAAGTGAAATGATTTGGATTAATGAAGCTTTAAGTTACCACTTTAGACTAGTGTCAAGGTCTATGAACTTTAAGGATGGAGATTAAAGTATACTTCTTTGTCTTTTCAAAGATCATCAGTTTCCTAATCAGAAGAGAGAGCATAAATAAAGTGTAGTGAAAACTCTCCCCTTCAGCTATTCTCTGATCAAGTATTTTGCCTTCAGCAAAATAATTCAGTAAACACGTGTAAAACTATAACTGAGTCAATGAACCATGGCCAGTATTTTTTTTCATACACTGCTCAGCTCTTTTTTGTTCAGTTTGATCCACTGCAATACTTCAGTGGGACTCCCCTTTAGGCTCTTTAAGTACAGTATGCCAAGAACTCCTAGCTCGGGTGTATATTATTTAAAGAACATATTAGCCTCTCTAGTGACTTATTCAAACTGAGAGCAGTCATCAGTTACACATGATTTGCACCAAGGTATGTATTAAAGAGGATGTGGTTCCTATTGTACCTTATGGTTTAGTCATAACAGATACCCTTGAATTAAGGTATTTTCTGCATTTTATCCTTCTAGTCATTATTTCTTGGTAAGGTTTTAGAGGACAGGGTCAGTCAGTACCACTCATGTGTGCTGCTGTAACCTTGATTTTGATCATTTGATGATGTATTTTTTCTCACTGTAAGCTACTATATCAAATCCATTTTGAGTATTACTGAAAAAAATATGTATTCAGTTTAATAGATTTACATCTTTACGGGCAGGAAAGGAAAGCACTGGTGGCTTATCCATTTGGGCATGCTATATATATATATATATATATCATAACATTATGACCACTGATAAGTGAAGCAACACTGATTATCTCCTCATCATGACGACTGGATCAGAGCATCTCCAAAACTGCAGCTCTTGTGGGGTGTTCCCGGTCTGCAGTGGTCACTACCTATCAAAAGTGGTTCAAGGAAGGAACAGTGGTGAACCAGCGACAGGGTCATGGACGGCCAAGGCTCATGGATGCACGTGGGGAGTGAAGGCTGGCCCATGTGATCCAATCCAACAGACGAGCTACTGTTGCTTAAATTGCTGAAGAAGTTAATGCTGGTTCTGATAGAAAGGTGTCAGAATACACAGTGCATGACGGGTCAGGGCTGTTTAAGCAGCAAATTGAAGACCAACACAATATTAGATATAGGTCATAATGTTATGCCTGATCAGTATATATTGATCTTCTTGCCTTACTATGATGTACAAAACCACAAAACCATTTTAGTGCAAAGCCTGGGAGAGGAAAAGGGAGATTAGGGAGGGGATAATGTCCAGGAATATGTGTAAAAAAAAAAAAACTTCCCTGTGCAACTGGTGAGGAAAAGATGATAGAGAAAAACATGTGTTTTTCCCAGCCCAGTCTGGTTTCAGGTCTTTTGTGTGGTTTTTAATACAGTATCTAGTTGGAAAATCTTGTGGAGATCTGTCCATTTTCTGTAGGGGGGAGGGGGCGCCAACCCGTCACAATCATGCACACACACGTTCTCGCACACACTACAGACAATTTCGAGATGCCAATCAGCCTGCAACACATGTCTTTGGACTGGAGGAAGGAAGCCCCCTAAGCATGGGGAGAACAGACAGAGTCACCCAGGGTGAAGACAGGAATCAAACCCCAGAGGTGTGAGGTAAACATGCCTAACCACTAAACCACTGTACCACCAAACCATAGTATTAAACCGCTAAACACTCATCTGCCTATTACAGAGTTACTCTAAAACTACTCATTAGATCAAAGTCAAGTGTGAATAAGTGCCTAATTTACCAAACCTAATTTTAATACCTTATTTTTTTTTGAGGCTACGTTGTTACTAATGTTTCCCTGCGCCAATAAAATCTATGATCATGTGTCGCTGGTGTCGGTGAAACACAGTGTTCTGATCAGCTTTCTGATCATTCCCTGCTTTTGTAAGGAGAACGTTATCAGCCAAGAAAAACCTACACCCAGCACTTAGCATTCCCACTTGATAATCTTTGCGAGAGCACTGAGACTGTTACACATGACTCAGTTTTTCCAGTAATAATAAGTACACAGTATTTGGAAAGTACTGCACATTTTTTCCCGGACTGTTGTATGATTTGACGTTGCGACATTGTCGACCTCGCCACTTAGCTTTGAGCGCCTTTTCCCAGGTTGGATGTGTTTGTAATTACTCACTACTAGTGCTCTGTGCATGGAGAAAGTTCAGCAGATTTATCTGTGGATTCATACAACCCTTTCTGTCAACTGCTAACGGATGGCCTGATTTCTTTGATAAGTGCGTTTTGGCTGAGAAACAGCAGCATGCACACATTATCATAACTATGCAGTTTGGCAGCTGGCCGAGCATTGATCTACATCAGGTACACAGCTGATAAACGGGGGCAACAGTGGGTTACCTACAAAAAAAAAAGAAAAGATAAAGGAAAAAAAAGAGAGATCAATATCAGCTGGAGAGGTCAAGCCACCTGTCTCTCCTTCTGTCCTTCCTCTCACAACTGAAGATTGTAGTGAGTGGAAAGTTACCCAGTGAAGCTCACCTGGCTTTGTGTGTCATCGTGGCTAGGGCTCTTCATATGAGCGGCAATAACACGTTTAACTAGGGCAATTAGCTAGCAAGCCCGGGGCAATAAAAAGGTCTTTAGCTTCAAATGTATGCAGGCTGCACTCAGTGACAGTGCTAAGGTATAGAGCTACACGAACACACAGAGATCTCGGGAGCATAAACAGGTGCCCTGTGCGTGAGTGGATATTCAAAGCGAAATCTAAGCCTGCTTTCTTTTTTACATCTGAAAAGCAGTGTTCCTCAGCTCCTTGGAGATCTCAGGTCCGGGATTCTATCACGTTCAAAACCTAAACATCTTAACTCCTATATGACAGAATTCTGTATACAGTTTTGCTGAGATTTCTAAACACAGCAGCTACTTGCAAGTACGCAACGTCCAAAATATTTACATGAGGATTATATTTTATAGCACATCTGTACTGGACTGTTTCTCACTTCTACACAGAGGCAATGCTTAAGGGTACATATGAGAGAATAATTTATTATAATTAAAAATATAAATATCTACATGCAGACAAAAACGACTTCATCGCTTAAATGAGCCGATAACCTTTGACTCTTGCTTTAATGTTTAAATAATTATACAAATGTAATTAGGATTTCTTTTTGCCCAATTCATGCAGCATGACTGCTGCATGTTCATCTATTCTCACATTTCTATGCAAGCAAAAACTACAGTATGGTAACTCTGCCAACACTAATTAATGAGAAAATATGTAGTAATTAAAGGTGATGTCTGGTTCTCACGTTTCAGGTTGGATATTCACAGAAGCATAGATAAGTAAACGTTGTACAGCAGAATTTTGTGTAAAAGTACAATAATTCATTAAATGTGCACTAATTAAGTCATCAGTAATTATAGGAATTAAAAACATCATGGAGTGCTCAGACTACCACAAGCCACCAGAACAGCTTCCTGCACAGGTTCTACAAGTTTCTGGAAATGTCATGGAGGACTTAACACCGCTCTTCCGAAAAATATTCCCATAATCTGTATTTTAATGGTGGTGGTGGAGAACACTGTCTAAAACACTGCTCTCATCAGTGTCAGGATTTAGGGACAATGAACTTACATCATGCTCATACTGAGTTAACCATTCAGTGAGCTTTCTCTTCCTGTTGTCCTGGAAGACAACACTCCCATCAGGAAATATTTCATCACAGGATAAAGGTGTGTGCTCGGTATTGATTTACAGTGAGAGTTCTGTAGAAGCGGACCTAAAAAAAACATGCATTAGAAAACGGGCACACGGCAATACACAGCCACCAGGGTTTCATATCATTTGTCACCTGTGTATGTATAGTTTTTGGAAATGATATAGTTTTGGAAATGAAAGTTAAAAATGTACACCAACCAGGCATAACATTATGACCACCTGCCTAATATTGTGCTGGTCTCCCTTTTTGCTGCTTAAACAGCCCTGACTCATCATGCACTCTGTATTCGAACACCTCTCTATCAGAACCAGCATTAACTTCTTCAGCAATTTGAGCAACAGTAACTCGTCTGTTGGATCGGATCACACGGGCCAGCCTTCTCTCCCCACGTGCATCAGTGAGCCTTGGCCGCCCATGATCCTGTCCCCGGTTCACCACTGTTCCTTCCTTGGACCACTTTTGATGGATACTGACCACTGCAGACCAGGAACAGCCCACAAGAGCTGCAGTTTTGGAGATGCTCTGATCCAGTCGTCTAGTCATCACAATTTGGCCCTTGTCAAACTTGCTCAATTCTTTACACTTCTAACACATCAACTTTGAGGACAAAATGTTCACTTGTTGCCTAATATATCCCACCCACTAACAGCTGCCATGATGAGGAGATTATCAGTGTTATTTACTTCTCCTGTCAGTGCTCATATTGTTATGTCTGATTTTGTGTAAGTGCATATGTAATAAAGTGGCCATATTGAGAATATTAATTTAATAATATAGAATATTTATTGACTTATTAATAAACATAAATAAATGATGAGTAAAATGTGTTTTGTTAGTATATGTGTGTATGTTCAGTGAGTCTACTTGTTAATTACTTTAAATATTAGATTATATCTACTTTGTTTGTTTGTTTATGTTGTTGCTTGCATGTCTGGTTGCACCAGTCCTATTTTTTCTACTGCTGTTTCTTTTGTTTAGACATTACACATTGTTCTAAAGGCTAGCCAAGTAAAATTTCCCTCGAGACACCGCTGGCATTCTTCTCAGAAAAATGGGTACTTGAGAGAAAGTCATGAATTCTGAGGCTTGCAGGTCCACAGTTGACTGTAGATCACTGAGTCAATGAGTCATTTATTTCTTTGTAGGGTTGTAAATTAGCCTGGCTTTCACTCATATAACTTTGCCACATCTGCTATCTGTAATACAGATTTTTCTCTAACTGTAATATTATCATGAGGTTTATTTGCTCTACCATGAGCATCATTTGTTTTGGATGGAACTGCTGTACTTTTTTTTGAGATTCTTTGACACCAGTGGTCTCAGTAATAGTGTTTCTTGGGATTTCTCTCTAAAGAATAGAAAATTCGGTAGTTAAATGAAGTCCATTTGTTGTATGTTTGCATAATGTGGGTCTTATTTTCCTGCTACTCTTTTAACATGCTGAAAAAGCATAAGCCGAGGCATAATCGGCTTAAGCCACACATCCTGTGGTGCTCTGGACTCAATTTCAAACCATATCAACACTTTTATCAACAGAAAAACAATTTCTTTTATTCTTCCTGGCTTGACGAAACTGCGTTTATTATTCCCCAAGACAGGAAACAGGGCAAAGAAGTAACCAGAATAAACACTACCCTTGTCTAAAAAGTACACTAAGTGCTCACGTCTTACAGGAAGTGAAAATATTGTAGTCATGGAATAAACTCTTTTGTTTATAAGTGCTGAAAGCACTGTCTGGCTCAACCGTTCAGCCCTGAGAGACAGACTCAGTGGCCGAATTCTACGTGACGCATGTGAGCGAGTTTATCCTGACCACTCATTTACCGTAATGAGCCAGCCCCAGATGACGTCAAAGATGGAGAGAGAGGGTGGGGTGGGGGGGTGTTAGCAATCCAGGTCTCTTACATCTACATCCCACATCCTGGGCTCTTCCTTTACTTTTGTTGAGACGTGTGAGCGTGGGTATGTGTGTCACTGCAATCCCACACTCACACAAACACAGGCAAGTGAATCCAAACAGCATGTTGGTCCCACGACTCAATCAGATTAGGCAACAAAGGCTGTGCTGGGTTGCCAAATCAAACATAGCCATTTTCTCCTAATCTAATATGACCTGTGCTTGTTCACTTGACGTAAATCATCTGACTCCTTCTCCTTATTTAGTTTGATGGCTGGTTCAAACTGGTCAGAGCCTTGCACCTTTTTTTCCCCTTGTGTTAGGGAAATTGGAGGCACGTTGTACAGGTCAAGACCTTGCTGCTCTATATCGCGGCGTACCTCAAGCTAATTGCTAACCCCAGTGCAGCACTAACATGAGCTTCTCTGGTGGGGGCGAAGGGCCATCACAGGATGGCTAACGTTACTGCCTTGTGTCAGCTGGCCCAGCTCAGGGCCTGACGTCAGCCGGGAAGAGCGTTTTCTGATATCATCTTGCATGAAGTGACCAAGGAAGAATGCAGGAAAATGAAATAGAGCGCTGCACTGCACTGGGTCAAAACACACAGAAGAGTCTTATTGCAAACTGATGAGTTTTTGAGGTTTTAGATGTTGCATAACAGCAACATGACATGACATGACACAACAGCAAGCTTTCTTGTAACCTGCTATTAGAACATGACACTGATGACAGCTTTACTCTCTTCTACACCATGAACTGTCCACATTATTCTCAGTACATATATCCATCACTGTGAAACCTTGTAAGTTTTTGACACATTTATGAAGCATTGTAACTTGGTAAGTGCATTGCTGGAGCTTCTTTAGTATAATCACTATGTGGGCTCCTTAATATAATCCTTCTGCTGTTTTATGGTGCTTCACCATAGCTTCGGCTACACAGAGACTCCACTGTGGCAGTACCAGATTTTTTAAATTTCACTTATACATGCAGGAGACAAGGTTATTTAAATTACATTCATGAAAGTTTTAATCTGACACCCCAAAAGAGTTCTTCCGTTTGTCTGTTTAGGGTTTATCTCCTCCTTTCAGTACCCTTGAGCGTTCAAAGAGCCCTTCAGGAACCCCTTGAGATTCAGATTGTAAGGTATTAACTTCCCTATTGAACAATGTTTCACAGCTTTCAGGTTAAAGATTAGTGAAAGACAACTTAAAGGAGAAATCCAGTGTTCAGTATCTATCAAAAGTGGTCCAAGGAAAGAACCGTGGTGAACCGGTGACAGGGTCATGGGCGGCTAAGGCTCATTGATGCACGTGGGGAGCGAAGGCTGGCCCGTGCGATCCGATCCAACAGACGAGTTGCTCAAATTGCTGAAGAAGTTAATGGAGCTACTTTTTTTTGTTCTTTTTTAAGCCACTCCCCAAAACATGTACACACAAGCTGCAGAGGATAAATGCAAATACATGAAGCATTTTGAATCAACAGTCCAGTAAAGCCGCACTTGTTATATATCACTTGTTTCCGATCCCAGTACATGTGACAGTCTAAGTCTCTGTCTTTTTTATACTCTAAATATTTTTATTGACAGAATGTAAGGAGAGCTTTGTCAAAGATTACAAAATGTTTTGACCTAAAATCACTGACTTGCCTTTTAATTCTGTAGTTCATGGAAACAGGAAACGTTGCCCGAGCTTCCAAAAACATAATGGCATTTCTTTCTTTGTTGAAGATGTGTAAGAGTAAGAATTAAACTCATTTATTTGGCTTCAACAATAGCAGAGTATTTTTATAACAACGTATATCAATCTGAACGGCATCCTCTGTGCTTTACTCTTTATCTCCACTCTCTGTGTTGTCTAATATGATAACCTTTAGCCTTCAGACCTACTTTCTGTGTTTTTTTCATTAGAGAAAAGCGTGGATGTTTGAGAGCAAACACTGACATGCCATTTATATGGTTCCATGTGTATGAAGTCTGAAAGCTCAGAACATATTGCCTTCTCTGTATGCGAAGAATTTGACCAACAAGCAACAAACTCCAAAGTGGCCCATGTAGAACCTTGAACTTGTGTAAAGAGGTTTGCAAATAAAAGCAAAAAACTGATCTCACCTTTAACACCAATCTCTTTGCTCTAGAGTTGTTCTAGAGTTGTCCCTAACTTGCTGAATCTTATTTACAGACAAATTCTTGTAAAGTATGATTTTCCCCTGTCACTTTGTATAGTTGCACAATGAAGCCCTTTACTGTGAATTAGCAAACAAGTCATCTCCTGCAGTCTTGCATCTATAAATTCGACCCCACTTCTTAGTCTCAAACATAAACACTGTGCTTTGTTAGTCATCCCTACAAATATTTCTAGTCCCAGTTATGCAGTTATCTATCTGTCTGTACAGCTCATCACAAGTCCCTCAGACCTCTGGACAGATTGCACTGGCTGAATTATTTTTGGAAATCCCTAGACCTATGGGCAATCCACTTAGCCTGGACTTTAAACGGTAAAAAGGGGACAAAAGTCCAGTTTCACCTCATGAGCAGGTGAATACACATGGCCTTATGCCAGTATAACTCAGCTGAGTGAACATGAATTATTCAGACAGTAGAGCAAAGTGCACGTCTGCTTTTCTGAAGATGTAACACATTTACCTAAAAGTTTAAAGTCCACTTTCACAGCCTTGGATAGTGTGAAGTGTTGCATTTTGTAATTACCTTTAACAATAGAAGGGAAATACTGTGGAAGCAGATTAGAATAGAAATAAATGAATAATTCCTATGCCAGAATATACAGGATGTGCATAAGCGTCTACAGGATATGCTTAAAGACACGGGGAAGGAAAGCATCAATGCATCATTATATTTAAACTCTATGGCTATTTGGGGATTCTTTTGTCTCTGTTCCCTGACTACATGGCAGTTTGGTTGGTGTTACTCACAGATGATGCTCTGTTGCTAGCCAAGTAAGTAGTCTGCGTTTTCTGTGTGAGCTTTTCACATGATGTTCATGATGTGTTTGAGTTCACCTGTAGGGGTCGCTCTCTAGCCACACTCGTGGCTCTAACACACCGTGATATTGTGTAGTTGCTGTTCTGTCCCAGAACGAAATCCACTACTTACTTGGAGTCAAGTAATCCTCCAATCTTGTATGCCATCTAGCCATTAATGAACTTTTAATGAATAACCCAATTAACAAGCAGCGAACAAAGTGATTGAGTATCACATGGCAGGAATGAGGTGCCATATAAGAAAGCACAAAAACAAAAGCTGCAAGGAATTGTTATACAGACTTCCTGAGATCATCTTCATGTGTTGTATTTCAGAGTGGTGTGAATGAACGTTGTTATGAACTTTTACTGTCATTTGCTACGGTTTTAAAGTTAACTTTAACGCCAAGCCAAATATGTTTTGCCAGTAATTAATGTTCTACTTGGTTTTTTAGGTCAGGCATGCAATTTCATCCCTGTATGCAATCTAACCTAGTGGTTAATACGGTTAATGAATATTTGCAGTTATTTTAATAATGTGAATAATCAAACGAGAACCAAAATAATGGGGCAGGGAATTAATTTTTAGATTCTTTAGAACTTTTTTATGCAGGTTTTATTGCCACAGGGACAGCACAAACAGGTCAGTTTATGAGTTGGCATGGTCACCTCTATTTTTCAGTCTGAGATAGTGAATGCTGGGTCTACCAGTTTGATAAAAGTCAGTGATAAAAGCATAACATGGCAGAGAACAGCATAAGGTATCTAGGTGCACTGCAGTGAGGTTATCAGCGAGCTTAACTGCCCATTTGATTATTGTTGGTGAGTCAATAGATTAACTGCATCTGATTAACTGTTAGCACCCTTGTTTTTCCTTCACGTTTCCTCCAAGCTAAAAGTCAAACATTAAAAACACACAGGGAGAAAATGACTTGGAAGGTAAACATGCATTGCTCAGGCTAATATGTAACTTACTTTGATATGGTCAAGCTTTTTCTAAGGAAACATTTATTTAATGGAAGGAGTCTCCAATGTCAGCGTTTCTGATCCGTTCAGTTTTCGGTTTCGGGGCGGCTTGTGCTTACTCAGAACATGACAAAATCTTTTTGTCTGATTAAGTCACAACTATAGCTGCTACAACATAAGTGATAACAGGACAATGTGGTATAAAAGAAATAAAACACTTCAGGATTTGCCGTTACCGCAAAATAATTAAAGCAGCCATGTTTAGGCATATGCTCAAGAACATGACAGGGAGTTGTGTGTGATAGGTGTTGTATGTGATTTAGCAAAAAATAGCTTTCAGTACAACTGCCTCCTGCTGAGTGGTGTGTACTTCAGTAAGAAGTATTTACTAAAGTAAACAAGTAGTGTGTGTAAACAAGGCCATTTGCTAGGCTTATTGTTTCAGAGTTACTAGAGTGGCACAGAAATGGCTACACTATATGTCTGTATGTAGAATTTTATACTAACTCTTAAGTCTCCTGACTGCAAATGCAGTGTTTGCATGAACGTCTTGGTTTCCAAAGATTCCTCTGGAATCATTTAGCACACTGGGATTTGTATGAAATGCTGGATTTAAAGGTGCAGTCAACATTTTGTACTAAGTACAAGTCTAAGTTGTCGTATTAAATAATAGATCGTAAATATATTTTAATTAAAGTAAGGTATCGGGCCACCCTGAGTCTCCAGAACAGCCTGGTAGTCTGTGAGAGATCTGAAAGATTCCCCTCAGTCAAATTAGGTTGAAATCTGGCCAGTGTGAATGGGGCAGGGTCTTACTGGAAAAGACCACTCCCATCCGGACAGAAATGTCAGTATAATATAAAGGTGATCAGACTGAACAACCTTGCACTGATTTGCAGTGACTCTTCTTTCTAAGCAAACATATTCAAACTTTTTCACCATGGAGCCTATTTCCAGGTCTTTTTTCCCCCAGACAACTTTGAGCAAAATTGCTGACTGCACCTTAAATGAGGACAAACGAGGACACAGAAGTCCAGTTCTTTACAACACTGCACCTTGTTTTAGGAAATAACACAGTCAGAAAACCTTCATTAACCTGAAACCACCTTAACTTCCTGTGATGTTCCGTTTTGGCAAAGAGCCGTGTTTCAGATGCTGCCCTCCCACCCAATCTTATTACCCCAGTCATCACCATTGAGAAACCAATTTCTTTGGACTTCATTACCATTACCTGTGCCCACACGTAGACAAAAATTCACACAAGTGTGTATGATAAACACCTTATCCCATAGCTGTGTGAAATTAAAAACCCTGTTAGATATTTCCTCCCTTCAGACCTGGAATGTAGTTAAGTCTGTTGGAAATAGCAGGAGTAGTGAATGTAGGAGGGGGAGACTGAGTAGAGGGACGTGAAGAAGACAGAGACAGTGATGTGCAAAGGTAGATGACAGAATTGTGATGAATGCAAGAGCCTTAGGGCCAGGTCTGTGAGCTACGTGCGGCGCACTCAGCCTCTCTCGCAGAACAAAAGCGGCCGAGGAAACACCCACGATGCTGCCGAGGCTGGAACCAGCTAGTTCAGACCGGTATCTGTTAGGGGAGGAGGAGGAAAGGGGGTAGCGAGAGAGAGTGAGAGAGTGAGAGGGAGAGAAAGTCTGGCAGTGTGCTATACTCTAACTGATGTCATCTTTTGGCCAATACTATTAATAGTTCAGCATTAAAGCTGCATCAGCACTGGACCAGTCGTCTTGTTATGATTATGTAGTGGACTGGAATTATTGGGGAATTACTGCCATATTACATGTGTGATCCGGTTAGTGAATAGCTATGGTATGTACTGCTGTGCTGTCCAGTCTCGAATAATGGTATATAATACTGGTGTCTTGTTTTTTATTAAAAGCTGGGAGGGGGGAAATAATCTTCTCATCCCAGGTTCAGACAAGTCACACGTACACATTACAACACTGTGTTTTCACTTCCTGTGTCTGTGTTGAGCCTGGCACCAGACATAATTCAGACTAAAGATCGCGTAATCTTTTTTTTTTTTACAAAATACAGACTGTGCATTTTTCTTGGGAACACACAAGTCAACATGCAGCATCAGAAAAGAACAGAAGAGAAGTGGGAAAGCTGAAAGCTTTGCACTTTTGGAAAACTGGCCATCGGCAAGCTATGAATCGAACACCGCGGCCTCGGTGCTTGATGACAAACACACATGCTGTCCTGTCTTCTACACAGGAAACCACCAAGACATCTCCTCTTCCTGAAGGGAGAAAACAGACTTAGTCTTAGTTTGACTAGTGTGATATTATTATCACAGTGGGTGTGGGTGCGGAGGATGGGCATTTCACTTTCAGTAAAAAAATAAGGGAGCAGGGCTTTGCAGTTCACCAACCACTGGAGCTAGCTGTTTTCTAAAAAAAAAAAAACAGCTCACCACATGTAACGATACACAATTTTAGATATAAAATTCACATGAATTAACTTAAACATTAATGTAATCTGTGAGAAACACAGATAACAATGTTACTGGGTGCATTATGTGCAGTTTTCCATTCTCCTAAGATGAAGCAATGAATTCATTGTGCCAACTATCACTGATGGTTTTAGTTACCTTGGGATCTCATTTCTGTGGCTTCCACCGACCGTTATAAAAGACCAGTTGCTTGTCAGGTGCATCATCATACATACTGTACACAAGACACAGCGTCTTTAGAATTAGCCTTTATTTATCACATATACATTACAAGCACAGTGAAATTCTTTCTTTACATATCCCATCCTTGAAGGGTTGGGGTTAGAGCACAGAGCCATTATGCAGCAGCTTGGCAGTGCTGGGGCTTGAACCCTAATCTTATGAATAGCAACCCAGAATCTTAACCACTTGAGCCATCACTGTATATTTCATTCTCTCTCTCTTTCTCATTATTAGGCTTTTACACCCATAATCCCTCTTCCCTCTTTCTGTCAGGTGGTCTGGTGTTACTTAGCACTGATTGTGGCTAGTATTAGTTAGAACCAAACTATAACTGTAAGACTGTTGCTGGGTTGCCAGGGCTGTGGTTTTTGATCAGATTTGGGTGATATTTCATGGTTTCTTTTATTTTTTTCTGCAAGTTGATGTCTGGCTGTAGTGCATGTGTTCATTATATCATTAATTCTGTTCTGTAAAAATAAAATGGATAAGCAGGGTTTTTAATGCAAACAGCAAATGCGTAGTATACATGTCCATGTTCAGGGCGTCTGCATGGTTTTAATTCTGCTATATTAACATGTTTTTAGTTTTAGGAGTCTTATCAACAAGTTTAAGAGGGTTTTATGACCTGGCAAACCTGCCACAACTCTTTTCTCAAACTGGTTTGGCTGAAAGAGAAAAAAATGATCACGAATCACTTGCTTGTACAGTGGCTTTGAGCAACTTTTGTATAATATTTGTGTGCATGATTACATTTCTTTGTAGCCTAATATACAGCTCGACACCCCTGGAGAATTAGCAATGCAATTTACCTGTCTGAGAGATCTGAACGGAAACTGGCCCGAGGGTGCAGACGGCCTGACTCTTTTCACAGCTGTAAGTAGGGGGAGGTGCTCTGGTGACAAAACACAACAATCATGGCCAGAGAAGACAAAAGGAGTTAACTTGTTCTAAATTTAGCAGGCCATGTCTGAACTGCTTTATGATTCATATAACTGGTTACTCCAATTTATCAATTTAAAGGTTATACAGAATTCATCAATGGTTTCACGGATCATGTGACGGCTGGAAATTAAATCTCGCAAGATAAATGTGCCAGAGTTCCAGAGAATTCCGGTTTGTGCCGGCGATAAAGGCTGCCTCATTTATCTAATGTTGCAGGATAAACAAGCAACCACACGTCAACCACAATCTGGCTTGAACCTGCAATATCTTGCTTTTAGCTGAGCACTCATCCTTTCTGGTCCCTGTCATTTATATGTCAGTCACAGCGAAGGGTCTGTAATGTATGAACTTGGCTATTTTAAGCCTGCATGGCTTCTGTCCTTTTCACTCAGCTTGTGTCTGAGGAGACCGCTTCTCGACTCATCAGTAGCAGAGTAACAGAATGAGATAGGCTTGGAAGTTGAAGTTCTTAAAAAACATTCATAATAAGTAAGTTGGTTTTGCTACTCGCAGAAGAAGCTTGTATTCACACATTACAGCACAGCAGAATTTTTTTCTTCACATATCCCAGCTTGTTAGGAAGCTGGGGTCAGAGCACAGGGTCAGTCATGACACAGTACTCCTGGAGTGAAGAGGGATAAGGACGTGGCTCAAGGGCCCAACAGTGGCAGCTTGGTGGTGTTGAGGCTTGAACCCCCATCCTTCTGATTTATAACTTAGAGCTTTAACTATTGGGCAACAATTGCACTACTCTCAACTTCAAGGAATTATAAGACAAAAGAGAAAAAGTCATGGTTCTGAACAAAAAATAACAGTGACCTTGCGTACCTTCATCTTTCACTAAGTTCCCTGTGTCACTAAGTTCTCCTAGCAGAGTGCCTGGCTTGTCTTTTGAAGCCTGATAATAATGATCTGAGAAGAGCTGTGAATGAATCATCTTTCAGTGCCTGCCTTCATATTGCTGCCTGCTAAGGACAGAACCAAGTGAGGAAACAGCATGGGGCTGAAACCCTGCTGCCTTTAAACCACTTTATGCACTGAATTTCATTTTGAAAAGACTTAAAAGTATTCAATACAAATTGAAACCCATATATTTGTTCAGAATAGTTCAGAAGTTTAATTAGCATGATCTTAGAGACGCCAAGTTAAATGAAAAATTCTTCTGTATTGAATGGGAATTCATATCGACGCATGACGGCCCATTGTGAATGAAGCATATCGCCACTCTCCATCTGCTTCATCAGGCTGTCCAGGCTGTGAATACCAGGTCGTCTAATCTCTTATCTACGGTCTGTTGTCACCTCCAGGATTAACTGTTCTAGCTTTCGGAAATTGATGTTACGTTGCGCTGTATTATGGATCGTTCCAGAACTTGGCTACAGTTAGTTCTTTGTTTGCATGCTATAAATACATTTACACACACACAGCAACAAGAGCTTAAAGAGATTTGGAAGTGACATGCCTAAAAGTGAAGTGGAATACTTATCTGGATGCATCATCTCACTCAAAGTTCATGTACAGTGTACAAATGAGTGAGTACAGGACCTGCAGCTCTTCAGGAAACCAAAATGGTGGTAAGACAGTTGTTCAGAGATGAATGCCGCTGACGTATAGCCACGTTGTTCTCCATAACAATTAGATTAATGTTTATTAAAGTTTGCGCTATTGTGTTATTGACGGTTAAAATAAGCATATACACTGACTGGCCACTTTAATAGGAGCACCTGTATTCATAATGCAAAATGTATAATGCACAATGCAAAATATCATGCAGATATCTAGCAAGAGCCTCATTTAATGTTCACATCAAATATCAGAATGGGGAAATTGTTATTTCTATGGCATGGATGTTGAAACTTGAGTTGAGTACTTCAGAAACTGCTGATCTCCTGGGATTTTTACACACTACAGTCTCTAGAGTTTACACAGGACGGTGCAAAAAAAACAAAAAAAACAACAACACTGAGCGAGCGACAGCTCTGTGGGTGGAAACGCATTGTTGATAATAGAGGTCAGGGATCTGCTCAAGCTGCCAGGAATTATATAGTTACTCAAATAAGCACTCGTTACAACCAGGGTGAGCAGAAAAGCATCTCAGCATGCACAAAACATCAAACCTTGCAGTGAATGAGCAACAACAGCAGAAGACTACACTGTGTTCCATGCCTGTCAGCCAAGAACAGGAGTGTGAGGCTATCATGGGCTATCTTACTCTTTCCTGTTGTCCTGTTCGAGTGTTTGGATTCATCCTTGGCCATTAAACTAGACAGGAAGGTCATTCGGTGAATGAGGAGGAGCCCTTGCTTCCCACAAAGCTGAATCTAATGTTACTGATGTAATCAATTCAGTGAGCCTGGGAAAACAGTTCCCTTAAAGCAGAAGGTGGATCTGAGCTGTACTCCCCTGTTTCATTCACTCCAGCAGCTCCTTGGGGGACAGCCGGTTGGCACAAACATGTTTTGTGCTTTAGCCTGTGTCACAGAAGTTTTCTTTATAGGTACAAGTAAAACAGGACATGCTGTTTCTTTCTGCCTTCTTAACTGTAATTAATAGAAGATTCATTACAGGAGCTTTATTTGTAATTTGATATTTCCTTAAAGCCTCAGATTTTTTTTTTTTCTTCTTTCAAATACACTTAGGGAAAAGTCTGCTAGTGAAGCACGTCATCAAATATTATAACATATCGAATATATATCGAACCCAGAAATTTGGAAAGTAATATTTGTCTTCCCAAAATGAAAGAAGGTACAGATTTCTTTCAGAATTGTTGTGAGTATAAGCAGCAATGGTATGAGGAAAGACGGACCACTGCTTAAAAGTGATGAATAAACAAAGGCGGCAAAGCATTACACTCAACATGGTGGCTGTAATTCATCAGTATCGCACCTCAGTAAAACAGAGCCTTTCTTGATTGCTAGACACATTATGTAATGTGATTATTCCTCTGACACATGTAAAGCAATAAGCACTCTGATCACATGCACATGTTTAAACACGGTAGCAGCAACAACCAAAAATATATAGATATTGTTTTGCCAAAGCTCACAAATAATTTACACCAATTTCTCCATTTGTATATCATTTCAAATTCATGTTTAAATGTAATCTTGTTTCATTCTTTCGGGAATATGTGACATTACTGATTCAATTAGATAGAGTGTAGGCAAATATTAAATAATCCTACCAGATATGTCTTTAATCTTGTACACATTAGCTCGTAAATTAATGTACATATATATAAAAAGAAGGAAGTGACACAGATATTTGTAGCCATATATACACTGACCAAGCATAACATTATGACCACCTGCCTAATATTGTGTAATAATGTAGATTGTAGAATAACCTTGTACAAATGTGGGGTGTTCAAGTCAAAAGAGAGGCTGGATTATTTAAAAGTCTATTTATGTACAGTGACAGCGCTGTTGATCCTTCTCACCTCTACCTCAATAACCCTTGGGAGTTAAAATGTAGGCTGCAAAACCTCAATGTGACTCAGACTCGGAGTTAGCGCTCGGGACCTCGATGGCGTGTCCAGAAATGTAGCAGCACTCAGAGTGAGCCTTTGGCCTCATAAATGTTTATCCCGGCTTCAGTCTTATGAACATAATAACACATGGCAGTATATGATCTGTTGATTAGTTCTTGGGACTTTCTGGAGTAGTTTCCTGCCCCCGAGCCTCCGACATGCAAGAATGTTACTCAACTCTGTCCGTAACACAAACAGGAAGTTGGCAAACTTTCAAATAACTATGCATTTCCAGTTTACACAGAACTTCTTTGAAACCATTTGGATGTTTTACTCAGAGCTAATTTCGTAATTAAGTGAAATATGTTTTCTTTATTTGCATCAATGTGGTCTCATTGTTACAGATTCTAACTTAGTTCCCTTCCAGACCAAAGCTTAGTTAGTATCGTGATAAAATCAGAATCATGACATGACATTAACGTCATCCAGGTTTGCTATCAGTTTGCATCAGGTCTGCAGTAATTTCCTGTTGCCAAGCACAAATCAGATGTCATAAATAATAAACCTGAGTGTGCATGAAGTGTGTACTGTAGTATTCAGAAAGGAAGACACTTCTCTCGGTGTGAAGGATTATTAGTATAACAAACTGACAAGGTGATTACATATAACACTACAACTGCCATAATATCTAATTAGAGTGGAGTTATACTCTTTACACTCTGCACCCACTCACAGGTCTGATTTATTACGCTGTTATTATTTACACTGCAGAAAGAGGTGTAAAGCCGTGCCATTATCTGTGTCTGTATCCGGATTGAAATCTAAAATAAGCCCAGCCTAAACTGAAGGGGTTTTTTGGAACAAAATATGAGCTTTATCACTCTGTCCCTGGAAACACTGGATCACACTGCAGGAGGGAAAACCCAGCGGGAGGAATGCCAGCTCTGTCTGCATAGTTTGGGAATTCTGGCTCTAACAGTTGAGGCCTATATCAGTTACATCACTCAAGTTCATAATTCATTATAACTGCAGATGTTTCATAGGGCTGTTATTTTAATTCCGCTTAAAATTATTCATCTTAATTTGGATCCTAAAATGTAAACAAACCATTAGCTTCATTTTAATCCACTCTGACCTTGACCAAATAACAGTAAAGTTACTAAAGATGAATACATGAACAATAAAGGTATGTTGCGACTCACATTTACGTTAATGACCGGACCCGTTCTTTGCTGAGGTTCATCTCAGACCGCCATCAAACCAACACAAACACCAAATATCCCATACTGTATTAACACTATGCTGTACCACTTACTAGCGCTAAGGTTGCCATGATGAACCAAGCAGTGAATCTACAATGCTGTGTGCTGCCATATAATTCTGTAGCCAGTCATCTATCAAAGCAGAGCACTCTGTCATTTCACATAAAGTGCCTCCATATCAGCCCAGATCCATCCCCTCCACAGAGCAGGTGCATGAGTCATCTGCTTCAATCTGCATTATTAGACGACATGCAGCTGAAGAAACTGCTCCTTTATAGTTCAGGCGACTTCCCCGCCTGAGTCAGCTGAATAATACTTTGGACTGGGCTGGATATTAGAAAAACTGATTAGCCAGCAATCTGGCAATGATCAAAGCCATTAGTGTCACCTTGTGTTGATTTTTTTATATTTATCTGCCAGTCATGATGTATAGCCAGGACGTAGAATTTGATAAAGAAATTTTCATTTCCTACATAGATGAAATTTAGTAATAAAGTATGTGTCCAGCTGAAGTCACAATATGCAGTGGCTTGGGTTAGATGTGGGAAATTCTGGGAACCTAGGGTTAGATGTGGGAACCTATTCTCCTTCACAAACCGAATGAATGCCTGAATGAATGAAAAGTTAAATTGCTTAAGGATTGAAGTAATGAACAGATCTGTATGTTGTTGTCCTTAAGCTGCTTCCTGTTCAGGGGTTTGATCTGACACAGGTTTTTACACTAGATTCCCTTCCTTATGCAACCCTCACATTTTATTCGAGTTGGGTTGCTGGGTTGGTCCCCTGAAATTGAACCCAGGCCATGGCAGTGAGAGCGAAGGGTCCTGCTGCTGGAGCACCATGGGGAATCTGATATTTGTTATGTGTACAGAGGCTCTACTGGCTCTGCATGATGCAGGATGGTGACCTGTAGTATACTGGATAAAATATGGCCTTGGCCGCTTGGTCTCCCTTTTTAAAAATGCATAAAATACGCCGCCATAAATCATTTAGCCATGTTCTGAGGGTTATTCTGTCCAAATGTCAGGGTGAAAAGTGTCACTGAACTGATCCATTGATCTGTATGTATGTGTATGTGCAAGCATTTCCTGCTGAATAAAGCGTGAATGTCCTCCTGGCCCATGCTGGTTCATAGTTCTGGTCATTTTGTTTGAGTTCTCAGTGAAGCTGCTTCTTGGTTGCTGTTTGTTTTGTTTGTAAGCAGTATTCATTATGTAGGTCATGCTGGTCACCAGCTGTTTACTTATGAGCATGAACTGTGTGTGTGTGTGTGTGTGTAAATTCATTTTGAAATCTATACACATCTTTACAGACTAAGACATCTTTACACAATTTTTTCTGAAATTCTATTTGCTCTAATTTGCTCTTAATATCTCGCTCTCTTTTTTTTGTCGCAGATTTGCTTCCTGGTGTCAGCATTCAGGGGTCGAATGTTTTCAGATGATGGCTGTGCTACCCTGGGCCTCTTCCTCCACTACTTCCACCTCAGTCAGTTCAGCTGGATGCTTATACAGGTAAAAGGAAGGCACTGCCTGTTATACTCATTCAAAACATTTCTCATTGCATGAAATCCATAGTAGAAGATAACACCGTGAGCACATTAAGGATCACTGCATCATCAAAGCAGAGGTACAGTGGAGTTAAACATTTTTATTAGAAAAAAGGTTTGCATAATAGTCATTTTATGACATTGAGGATAAGTATTCTAGTGAAAATAAACCGTAAAATATTCTACTGAAAATCTTTTCTCTACTATATATAAGAGAAAAATTAAAAGCCTCCATTCCTTTCCTTAATTTCCTTCATTTTTCTAGCTTCACCACATGTTGTTTTTGTGCCTCTCTTTATCTTTGTCCTTTTCGTTCAACCCTCTGTGTATCTTAGTGGGAAATTAAACTTCTCAGAATTTCAGCCAAGCACTGCCAATGAAATATCAAAGGGCTTAGAGATTAAATGTTAAGTAACCTCTAAACTTCCAGTAGTTTATATATTATCTTTGGCCTGTCTAATTTCTTCCTCACTCAACTTAAATATCCTCAAAGTTTAAACAGGAACAGAGCTCATTCACTCCCTGTCCTACTTATCAAACCCGTGTTTTGTTTTTTGTTTTTTTTACACAGTTTCATGCACAACTTGAGCTACGTGTATTTCTGCTTGTGCAGCATTTGTGAGGGAGTTGTTCAGACATGCCTGCAGCCAACTCTCACAAATCCTCTTCCATCTCCCTGAGAACACCTACCATTCTTCAGCTCAACTCTTCCATGAACTAAAATTAGAATTAATGGCAGCCTTAGGCTAGATTTTGAAGCAACTCCTCTGTGGTATTCACTTCGTGTCTTATTAGGTCACATCACTCTGTACTATATTTCCTAGTAATGTTGCCATTCACATTTTTGTCCTCCCTCTCTCTCTCTCTCTCTCTGTCCCTTGCTTTCTGTTTGCCTTTTGTGTGAACTGTTTGCCTTTCTTTATCCTTATCTTTCTGTAGGCCAGCACTACATTTCCATCCCTACTTTTAAAATACAATCAATGCAGACCATTGATTTGAGAGGTCCCTGCCTTGTTTATGAAGCAAATATCAGTGTCTAGCCAATGACTGCCTGCAGTTGCTTCCAATAAATCAGAGCTGGGTGGCAGAGTCACTACAGCACCGTAACAGCCATATGACGTAAATGCATTAGGGACTCTGCGGGCATCATCTAGTTTCATTGAGTTAGTTTCACTGTGTTAAATAACACAACGCTAGTAATTAGCTCCTTTCAGAAAAGTTTTGTCCAAAGTTCAGCACAGCAAAAAAGTTTTAGTGTGTCAGGTTCTGTAATCATCTCTAGGTTTCATAATGTCAGGACTCCTGCAGCGCTCCATTTATAAATTTCCAAATCCAGAGTGAATCTGTAACAAAAATGTCTGAAAATCACATTTTTAAAAAAGACGTAATACCTTAATACGTATTGCATAGACTTCAGTTCAAATACACTGTATGTGCTCTTAAATTCTACTATGCAAACATTTCTTAAACAAACCCTCTTCTATATCTAGTGTGTAGGCAGTTACCATGACACCAATTTCAATATGTGTTTCCTCGTATTCGTAAGCCTGCTTTACCTCAGACGTGGGAAGTCCATAAACAATGCGGCCTTTAAAGCGCACTGTACACCAGAAATAAAGACGATCATCAAGTATGAATTTTAGACACAATAAAATTGTGCATGAAGGATTACAGACTGAAACAAATCCAAGTACTGATAAAGTTATTGTTCCAAAATGGCATGAGAATGCATAAATGTTATATTTTATCATTTCCGGCTAGAAAAGAAATACAGTTTGTGTGCTTGTCTTATACAAAAGACACACTGATTAACATATGAGATAACATACAAGCAGCAGTGCTAAAATCTTCAACACCTTATTTGAATATCCTCTCACACTATAAAGTCTTCTATAACAAACTACAGATGTAAAAACAAACTACAGACATGGAAGGTCTCGATTGGTACTATGGGTGAACGTTAGTTAATAATAATATATAATATTAGCTATGTTCTTAAGGCAAGGATCAGGGCAGATGTAACATATAATGCATATGACATACTACATGACTCTTATGGGCGTTTACAGAGTTTAGTGTAAGTGAATACATCCATTGAGAAAAAATATTGTACACAGAATTATACATTTTCTCCAGGTTTCTTCAGGTTTTGTATTATCACTGTAAACAGTGGTCTTGAATGACACATTAAAACTTGGTGATAATTAACTTGGTGATAGCATCTGAATCATTTATATGGCACTTTCTAAATGCTGTGAAGCTTATTCTCAGCTAAAACTCTTACAGAAAAGTGAAGAAAATATAGAAAAGGTGAAAAATTGAGCCTCATGACTTCTGTCTCATACACCAGTGCTTTGTTTTTATTATTTTAAATTCACATTAAACATTTAGAGACATGGCAACAGATTTTGCTCATCGTCCATGTCGCTTTTCCCTCAGGCTGTTAACTTCTGGCAGACCCTGGTGATGAATGACGAGCACACAGAGAGACGCTATCTGCTCTACTTCCTGTTGAGCTGGGGACTTCCTGCTCTGGTCATCATAATTCTCGTCACGGTGCTGCTCGGTGGTTATAGTTGGAGCATTCATGATGTCTATGGACTGGTACAGGGAGAGCTGTGAGTGCACTGTCAGATATAACAAGAGTCCAAAACCAAGAACTGTGCTTTTTATTTCATCACTTAGTAAAAACAATGATTTAAACTACAGTACATTAATATGTGCTGTGCTTGTTTTGTATTAAATTGGGACTACATAGGATGTGTAATTAGGACCTGTGCTTAATAAAAAAAAAACAGGTCATTGTAAGCAGTAGTGATGGTAATGAATGATATTAATAGAGGCTAATATTCAAGTGTTAAAGGTTTAAAGATACAGAAGTTCTGTCAATTGAATGAAATACTGCATATGGCATCAGGCAAAATATTTCAGCACAAAGTAAATAGTGTATCAACAGGATATTCAAATATTTAGATACAATTAGATATAATTTAGTAGAAGGATATTTCTAAACATTAACGAACGTCCTGCATTTTTCATATTCTTTATTACTCAGTGTCAGTTTGAGAAGTGATTAAATAAAACCACGTCTTGGCAGTGGACTCTACAAACATGTGTCTCACACACAGATCACCGCTTCACACCTTACACCTAACACACACACACACACATATGCAGTCAGCACACAATGGGATGATTAATCTCACTTATCCGACCTGGCAGAATAAGTACTTCTTTTGTTGTTAGAGCAAGTGCCCTGCCCAGAACGAGTGGAGGTGGGTTCTTCTGCATGTAAGTAGGGGTAGTGGGGCTATTTTTAGTCACACTGTGGTTATGAGGTCACAAGCCGTGACTGTGTATACATTTAGTTTCATACCCGCCCAGGCTCAGGTAATAGTGAGGAGCTTTAGTTTCTTCCTCCTCCCCCTTTCTGACCAACATTTCTGCAGTCTCCAGAGTGCCTACACTCCCTGCCTTTGCCGGAAAGGTAAATAACCCTCTCCCAGAGACAAACAAGTGATGTCATCTCACCTCATCTCACATGGCTTTCTAGTTCCCGCCTCTTCACAAGGAAGCAAGTTTCAAGGATGTGTTTCCATACAGAGAGATAAAGTATGTACTATGTCTCAAAGGAGCTCAATCAGAGAGAAACAAACTTTAACATGAAAAACGGGCAGGTTGATAGGAAAACTATGAATTTCTGTTTTAGAGAATTAAAGACATTTTATAATTAATATATACATATAGTGAATATATTATTACAGTATTATTATCATGATCTTTTGGATTAGGCTCTTAGCTCAATAGCTGAAAAAATATCTTAAGGAGGCTCTCTTATATTTTAAAATCATCTGGTCCAATCAGTGTGCAGTTGCTCTAATATATCTAATCTAAAAACGGAAATATACATATGAGCTGACAGAACAGTTTCAGTATAGCATAGAGTCTAGAGTCTTTGTGACTGTAGAGGAGAGGAGAGGAGAGGAGAGGAGAGCGCTGTCTAACACCTCACTGTGACCAGTGACTGTAAAGGCCATAGCATGTAATTTGCATCTTTTCCACATTCATCAAAACCACTCAGAGAGCTATCATGCCTCTTGGATGGAAATGATCATCCTGAAATATTCCAGTCTCATAATAATAAAAATAAAATCATCATAGGATAAAGGTGATCAGTAAGAATTACTTTGTATTGATTTGGTATGATGCTTCCCCAAACCATACCAGCTCTATGCTAATTTCAAGCCTTAAATCATTTTCCTTGCAACCTAAGTCTGGATTGGGCAAAGTAAATTTGTTTGCTGCTCATAAATGTTCCAGCAATGGAATGACTAAAATTTTATGGGGATGCTAAAACCTTACAGCATTAATACGTGATGTGGTTTGAGTAAGATAACTCACCAAGTGAGCTATTCTAAAGTGAACACCACCTCTATTATCAGCAGCATATACAGAAAGGTAAAGTTAGCTAGATAGATCAATTCTTTTCAGCTTTCATAACTTGTCTTTATTCATCACATATACTTTCTTCACATATACCATCCTTAGGGGTTGGGGTCAGAGCGCAGGGTCAGCCATGATGCAGAACCCCTAGAGCAGGGTGGGTTGAACCTCGATCTTCTGGTCAATGACCCAGAGCCTTAACCACTTGAGCTACCATCGCACATGCTAAATAGTTATAGTTAGCTATCTAGCAAGACTTAGTCTAGCTCACTAAGGTAGTTAATAGCATAATTGTTGAATACTGAAATCTTTACTGGCTTTGGCTTATATATCACTGTGATTATTATCAATTAAAACTGAAGATACCGTTTACACTGGGTCAGGGATGTTTATCTGTCTCCATTGTCTCAGCTGCTGCTGCTTATTAGGTATTTAGCACTAGATTTTTGGCAGGACACTGCTTTATTTTGATTGGTTCTTGAAATGGACTTGAAAACTCAAGTAAGTGATATAATTATACTTAAAAAAAAAACAGTACAGTAATTCACGTACTCAAGTACTGTAATGAAGCTACATGTTGGTCATTGCTCTCCCCTGCTACATGAACATTAAAAGATATTAGGTTAAGTTATTATTTTGCTGTTGTTGCTGTTTTTAAAAAAATATATATAAATTAGGATAGTAATAATACTAATCATTAGTCAGTCATTACAGTTTTATTATTGAGTCTGTTATGGATTCCCAGTACTCTGTGCTGATATTTATGGTACGCTGAAATGTCAACACAAGCATGTGCAAACTAAATCTCAGAGAAGTTTTTCAAATCAAAGGGACCTTTCGATGCGATAATGCCTGTACGTAAATATGCGTATGAGTGGAAAGCATTTTGTTTACTCATACAGTGATTAAGAGCTTGCTTAGCTATTTTCACCACTCCCTGGGTTTGGTTTATCGGGCAGTGTACGTCAGCTAGCTTTGTGTGACCTCTCGGGTTTTCTTAATCTGTCCTCACTGTGTCCCTCTCTCCACCCTTTATTGTTAGGCAGCAGCAGGCCTTAGTTACAGTTATAGCACTACCTCAGCATCATTCCATCACCCCTGAGTGGAGCTAATATTATGGCAATGCCGTGGAATTCACAGCCGACACTGTGGGATACGTGACCTTCAAAATGTTAAAAGAGTAGCTTCGTTACTTCTGCAACTTTAACCAGGAAAGACTTCTGCACCCTGGTATTGTTTATATTGTGGAGGATTTTGCACTTTGCTTGTGTGTGAAAGTGAAATAATATCCTGTGCTATTCTTCACAACCTTTTGCGTTTGTTGTATTCTATTAAAGATATAAAATGATATTCATCTCTTCCCTATAAAGTAGCTCTGGGTTTATTTGTTAAGCTTGTTTGGCCCTGTGAACGAAGGGCTGGTCCTTTCTATTTGGACATCTGTCACGTCAAAACAAAATCAGCCCTCGTTGCACTCCCCAAGCTTTCCCATGGCAAAAGCCAGTTTAAAGCCTGCTAATTGCACAGTGGTGAAAAACAAGTTCAGATTGAAAGACATTCCTGAGATAAAAAACAGGAGGATGGGAAAGTATCAGAGAGAAAGAAAGAGATTATATAGTTACCCAGGAAAGAGAAAATTGAAGCTGAAACTTTGAGACATTGTGTCTTTTTTACAGATGTTAACAGCGGACCTTAAGACAAGCAGATTTACAAAGCAAATAATTACACAGCACATACATATTGTATACCACACACACATATACATACTGTATACAACACACACACACACATACAGGCGACCATTCACTGCACAAGCATACACACACAAATATACTGTACAGGGCACAGATGTACGCAACACAAGACCAAGAAACACAGCTCACTGCATACATATTTTATTGATCTTATGGAAATGTACATTTCATTAAATACTTCTGTATTTAATAAACATTAACCAGTTTCGACTCTGATAGCACTTTGTTTTTCTGACTCTGGTAAAAATAATTCTCTCTGTGTGTCTATCTCGCTTCTGTCTCTCCCTCTGTGCAGGTGCTTCATCCCGAACATCTACACAGCTCTGTGTACAGCTGCTTTCATTCCTCTTAGTTGTGTGGTGGGAGTGCTAGTAGTCTTCATCCACGCTTATCATGTTACACAACAGTGGAAAGCCTATGATGATGTCTACAGGGGCCGAACCAACAGCTCAGGTGTGTGTACACATAGCCTTAATGAATATATTGTATATATACTCACCAGCTTCTTTTATAGGAAAACCTTCACTCCCTGCATATTCATGTAGTTATCCAATAAACCAGTCATGTGACAACTCGTACATAAACTCATGCAGATACACATCAAGAGCTTATGTACTCTGGATATCAGAACGAGGAAGCATGTGATCTCGGTTGTTTCGTCCCAGATGGGCTGTTTGAGTATTTCTCCTAACCTGCTGATCTACTGGGATTTCCGTGCACAGCAGTCTCCAGTGGTTATAAAAATGGTTTTGAAGCAGAAATAATTACTCAGTAATATTTATAATAATATATTTATAATAATAATAATAATATAATAAAATAATAATATATTTATAGTAATAAAAATTCTCAGTAATAATTACACTACACAAGGCTAATCCATAACCACACAGCTATTTCAGCAATGGACTGCAGACCTGTCACTGTGACTGCTTTGCACATAACATGCTGCTACACACACACACACACACACACACACGTACACATTCACTTTGACTTCTGAGGCAGGACCTCAAAGCCTCTAAACAGCTGGCAGGACCTCAGAACCTCTGAGCTTGCATACACACAGTTGTATCTGATTATTCTTCAATCCAGAACAGATTTAGGTATTTAGATATTATTTTGTCATGGTTGTCCAAATCCTTCAGTGTTAAACCATCTTCTTCAACACTGACCTTTGTTTTTAACACATTCTGAGCACAAAATGGCCGATGATCAGGTATATCCGATCCTCATAGTAGTTGTTGCGCAACAAACTATATTTCATGAACTAGCCAGACAAAACTCACACACTCAAGTGCAATTGCGTTCACTTCCCTTTATGGCCATGTCATATTTTGACTGAACATAATTCTGTGATGGACAAATCAAACAAAATCATCAACGTTTTGTAAAGGAAAACCTATTTTAGGCTTTGTTTCACATCAAAAAGAAATCAGTTGGAGCAGACCAAAAGGGGTAAATTATTCTCAGATCCTAATACACAGATGCCTCCAGACGCCCTTCTGTCTGTAGTGAGGAGGTCAGTAGAGGCTCAGCCTCCCCCTCAGAGGCAGCGCTGCTGATTCAGCACTCCACAACGTACTTCCATCTCATATGCAGAAGGAAGCAAGCTTGTGGTCAGGGCAACCTGTGAGCTTCTCCTTTCCTCCTAATCATCACTCTTTAAACCGTGCAGAGACCTCGAGCCAAGGCTGCTGGGTGTACGCTGTCCTATTGAAAACTGTTGAAAGAGCAGCTTTACCCTTGAGATGTGCTGATAATCCACCATACCAAAGCTTCCTTACCCTCAAAACAGCTTCTTCATAATGAGCAGTGATCTAGCCTTTGGGAAGGGATGTTCTTTGGGAATTCTCTGTGGAAATAATTACTTTATGACAGCTCTATTTAAAGATTTAATTTACTGTTTAGCAGCTAGAGAGAAGTGGAGAGCTTGCAAAACATAAATGTTTCCTGGAAGTATGCTGGACTAACAGCAAATACTGACTCTTTCTCTGAGTTGTTTATGTCTAGTCTTCTGTAATGATCCGTGGCTTGCTGTAGACTAAAAGTTATCTCTGTGTCAGTTTGCTCCTAAAGCAAACATGGAAGCTTTTGTTGAGGTTTACTGCAAGTATCGCTTTTTGGGGGCATTAGGGTTACTGTCTAATTCAAGGATGTCCTTTGTAATATTTGTCCAAAATGGATAACAAGTAGAGTTTTGATTGAGGCCAGAAAGGATTATATGTCACCTCTAATTTACAGACTGACCATGCGCATTGATCACCATATGATCCATTTTCATTATGACTGCTGCCAGCGCTTTGTATGTGGAATTCTGTTATCTAAAAGCCCCTTTTAGTCATCACAACAGGGCTGGGCTTTCTTCCAGTGTGTGGGTTAGTCTTCAAAATATAGAACCCTTAAAAACCAGAAAAACAGACAGGAAATTAAGCAATGGCATCATCTGTGGTGTTATGAGGAAGCAAAAACGATCAATTTAAATAAATAAATTCAAAATAAAATACATGTGAAAAAAAATAAATAAATAAAAAAAAATTAAAAGGTATATATAAATAAATAAATAAATAAATAAATAAATAAATAAATAAATAAATAAATTCTACTAGATAGTGAGATGGAAATGATAGGAAATTAGTGAACATCTAAAGTCCATGCAAAAGGAAAATGCTCTGCATGAGCTTTTGGGGCTTATGTCTTGTGTTCAGAAAGTGAGATGAATTCCCAACTGTTTTGAGGATACAAGGGCATTATATTTTGGTCAGGTTCTGGTCCCGTTGCTAGGTGATACAATGAAATATGTGTCTGGATCTGGGATCTTGAGAGCAGGTTACTGTTTTTGGGAATATTCTTGCCATGTCCCATCTCCAAAAAATATGCGGATGAGCTTTGCATTATTACCCCATATGTTTGAGCGTGTGTGTGTGTGTGTGTGTGCATGGTGCCCTGTGATAGACTGGTGTCCCATGCAGGGTGCATTCCCGCTGATGATGATTGCATCTGAACAGATTCTCCTTTACACCCTGGAATTTATTCTGCTGCCTCTGTCAGATGACCTGACATGCTTTGGCTCAGCACCAGTTTCTCCATATCGTCGTCATCCCATATTTAGGCACAAGATACGAGCATAACTGATGATTTATTGCTGTTCACTTACTTATCTACAGATTCTTCATGCTATTTTGCGAGAATGATCTTGATAATGCATGCACTACAGCTGATGAAATCGAGTGCAGCTCTTGCATCTGTCGCATTCCTTGAGTGAAACAACAAGCCTTCAGCTGATAAAGAGGGACACACTGAAAGTCCCTTTCAGCTGTACCTGCTTTGGATGCAAATAATCTGTGAACTGACCTTACTACTGACGTCAGATCAGATCACATTGCTGGATGTAGTTTCAGGTGCTAACAAGCCAGGAGGCCGTCTAAGCCAGAGTTACCCTACATACCCCCAGCCTTTCCTGCTGTGTTTCAAAAAGAACATTTTAGTAATGCTGTTAACATGGTTATGTAAGAGGAATAAGGTAACCAAGACAGCCTTTATGGCTTGATAACTGTCTGAATAAAAGGGTTTTTTTGATAGAGCAGACAGTTTTTGATAGTAAGCAAAGGACATGTCTGTTTTTTTTATGACTGTAATTGTACTTTGAACTGAAATTGCTCTTATCTGGATTTACAGTAACAACCAGGAATTACAGGTATATGAGAGGAGGAGAAGTATGAAAGTGCTTAGGCAAAGCAAAGTGGTGCGTGTTGTTTCCCTAGAGTAATATTCATACTTTTATATAGTTTAAGATTCATTTGGATCTGACTGAAGTATTTCTGTTATGTTATATATCTCTTTTATTATTATTGCTATTGTTATTATGTACTGTAATAACAGTCTTGAGAAAGCCTCAGATTTGAATGTATTTATTATGGAAAGGTTGGTTAATTTTTTACACAAGTTTGACATTAACCTCAGCTGTCATCCTGCTAGAAATATAGACATTTGACTCTCCCGTCAGGTATTTTAATGTTTTGGTTGCTTAAGACACAATCAAGCCAAAGTCATGTGCTGCTATATTCTATCTAGTCTGTTTGTCTTCTACTGCTCAGAACACCATCTGTTTAAGGTTACTCAACCATTATGCTTTTACGAGGCCATTTAAGTGTTTGTATCAGGCACTAAATGTAGTTATTATATAATGCTGTTTCAGTGTAGTTCTATTGTTTATCGATTTCCTTCTATGGTAGCAGGAGAATGAAAAAAAAGGAAAGCCAACAAGTCAAGAGAGAAATCATTGACGGCTTTAGTAGAGGACAATCACGTAACCGGCTGTACCTTTATCATGTTCAGTCATTAGCCTTTACTACAAAAGCAATAAATGGAACAAGAACAGTAAGAGCTCAGAGTGAATGGAGCTGTACAAAATAACTGAAGCAAAAATGGAAAAAAGACAAATATTCACTGTTCAGTTTTCAGGACCAGTTGTCCTGATAGTGTATACTTGATAGAATCTTTTAGACCGTTTTGTACCTTGCACGTTTTCTGGAACACAAGCTTTGAGGACTATGCACTAAAGACAATCTTTCAGGTTCATTGCAGGCACATGACGCATTTCTGATCATGGATATTCTGGAGAACTTGACTTTTTTATGACCCTGCCTTTCCTGTTTTGCAAAACACTTCAGCGGTGTGTTACTAGTTTACCTCAGAGAGACAGCAGGACTCGGTGCACGGAACATCTGCTCAGAAATCTGTTGCTGTCAAGAACCCTCCCCATATATATCCAACCTAGGAAGAGGAGCAAGATGTCCAAATGCCACATCCATTCAGCTTCCATAACCAAACAGATCAGAGTAATTGTTCATAACAGGAAGAGAAACACTATAATCATTATCTTTGGTCTTCTTCTACACTTGCAAAACTGTTCTTGTTGATCACTTATCGGTACCTACTACTACTTCTCCTTCCAATCCTGATAATAACACATCACCATTTGATATCAAGGGAGATTATGTAACCGAGACTTCTTTCAGGCCAAGCTTAATCTGAAATCTGATTAAACCTTACAGTAGAGTCTGTGCATTTCTTTCTTCACCATATGGTATTCTATTCACTAAGGCCTCTCCTTATATACGTAAGACTTAAATCATGGATTAAGTGTCTTTTAGGTCTTTTCAAAAGCACCCTGTTTCACCCTAGAAAAGCCTTTTCACTGCACTTGCCTGATCGCACATTTCTTCCTCCGCTCCCTCCTACAGAAATTCCTTTTCTTAGTAAAGAAAGAATCTGTAATACTCAAGAGGAGAGGAGATTTATAGACATCTTATAGAGCAGATCATTTGAGCATGGAGTCTCATGGGTAAACATGTTTTGCTTTTAAGCGGCAGATCTCAAATCTGTTCTGGCTTTTTGGATAGATTACACTTCAGGCTTTTGGGAACATGCTGCTTCTGTAAAGGCCAATTCCTGACCAAAAGAAAGGAATGTGCTTATATGGATGGAAAGCAAGGGTAGGCAATGAGGGAGGGTAGAAGAAATGTTTTGGCTGAAACGGATAAAGGTGAGAAAGGCAAGTAAAGGGAGGATGGTGAAAAGAGAAGAGGGTGATTTTGCTGGAAGAAAACAGTCTGAGGGATGATTGACGTAAATAGAGGAAGAGAGAAGCGTCAGAGCAGTGGAAGTAACACCTCTGTACTAGCCCAGTGGGTAAACACTGACTTTTGCCGCCTGTGTTCTCTGTCAGGTGAGGAATGTGTGACCTACGTTTCACGTCTAGGTCCAGCCAGTATCACCCAGGCAAACTGCTCAAACCTCAGAGACAGATACCTGTGTTTTGAAACCAAAAACATAGGTGTGTTTCATTCTGGGGGTAGCCGCCTTAGTAGCCACATCCTTTAAAAGGTATTTGCCTCACTAGGCAACATTTTAACCAGCAAGGAATCTAGACGGTTGCCACACCTTTTAGAATCATCAAACACTTTTAGTACTTAATGTAACTACTGTAGGCTAAACGTGAGATTTATCATATAGGTCGTGATTGAACTGAAGTCAATGTGTCAGTAAATCTGTTACACTTTTGATACCATTATCACTGAGCCTTATAACACAGGGTATCATCCAAGGCATATAATTATTATGCATACACACAGGGACACATTCATTGAAAGATCATTTGTGATTGCTATTTCAGTAAGGCAAGTATTTCAAGTCGGTTATTATGCCATGTCTCTTTCAAATAGCAAACATGAACAGCAAAGCCACATTTAGCCATTAGGTCTTTTGTTCAAACCACACAAATCTTAAAGCTCTGCCATTTGTCTATTATTGTAATTTGTACTTGACTGGATTGTATGGAGTTCTTCCAGGAGGTTTTCATGATCGGTGCAGCCAAAATGCTTGATTTTTCTGCAGCTTTTTTTTTTTTTTTTCAAAATTTGTAATACAACTTACTACTTGAATTGGCAAATTTGCAAGCACAAATTCTTCTTTTAAACCAGTAAAGACATATACTGCAATTATTGTGATTACTTTTTATGATAGCTGTACTTATGTTCTGCACACATGAAGAAGAGGGCATTATGCATTGAGATGACATCAGACATCATACTTTCGCTGATGCTTGATTTTGCATTCATTTCTGCAATCTCAAAATGGTGAAATCCTGGAGGACTGAGTAGTTTCATAATTGTTAACGTAGATATCTTGGAAACAAGCCAATCACTGACATATACAGTACTGTATGCACAACTCTATGAAAGCAATAAGATGGTCCACTATACACTCTGGTTCTTCTTTCACTTCAGTGGGCAGCTACCTCTCCAGAATAGTCTGTAACTCATGAGCACAGAAAATCTTCCCAAAATACTGCCTACCTAAAAAGCTACCTTCCATTTGGGAAGCACTGTATGTGTTAGTCTTTCATTAGAGTCAACATGTACCTCAGGCTCCATTATGATCAAAGCTTTCCACCCTGTTCCCGCCAACCCAACGGATCTTAATGCTGGTGAATTAGCTCAGAAACAATGCTATTACCAAAGCGTGGAGCACTATGTTCTGAAAAAATAGCATAAGTGGTCCCTAATATTATTGGAAATGTCAGGATCCTCTCAAATTCATTTGTTCCAGATGAAAGTCATTTCTAATAACAGTTGCTGGTGCATGTATATACATTAGCGTTGAGAACAGACCCGAAAACCTTTTCAATCTAATTGAAAAGTTGACTTTGGATGTTGATTGTGATACAAACGCTTGGACAAGACAAGTGTACACTAGTATTCCTAATTGGTGGAGCAGTTGGTGTAACCAGTGAACCAGTGCATTGATTTATTTTCTTTATTGCAGCTCATCTTGATACGTTACCTGTAGTACACTGTTCCTTTTGTGATTGTAAATCTTTTGAATTTTATTCCATTATATAACTAAAAGCTTTAAGCTATTATCTTGAAATGCTAAGTGTTTTTCGGGGTTTTTTTTTTTTTTTAGATAATTGATTATGAACAGATGTACCAGGAGCAGTTAAATAATGAATTTTCACTCAAGCAGCTTTGGACTTTGAATACTGATGCCTCATTCATCAAAAGAAGCCACTGATGTGCAAACACAACCTATTTTGAGATTTCAAATGCACTACAATGCAGTTGAATGGAAGAAAAGCATGTGTTTCGATTCAAATAAGGGCCAAAGTGGTTTCTTTGGACATTGTTCAGGGGGTTGTCGTTATTCTCTGCTTGTAATTGCTGTGTTTTTGATTAAGGTTTTAATGGTGGAGAATATCAGTTGGACTAATTGTAATACTAGTTGCACTAGTTGTAGTAATTCATTAAACTGACATATAAAGCAATGTTCTAGGAGTATATCAGGAAGGTGAGGTAGGGCAGATCTCATATAAAACTGTGGCCCACTCAACATTATCACAGTACTATCACAAATGTCCTCCCAGTACACATTGGGTGTGAAGTAACATGGACATAATATATTGATTGCAGGTGTTTGGCCAGAGGTTACTACATGTAAGGGTAATGATACTTAGTGGCGGACGTGCAGCATCGAGATCAATAGTCATGACTGATCATTCAAAGTGTGCCTTCACACGTAGTCTGCGTCAAACCTTATCCAAGTGGGCCAGCTTAATGAAGAGGCTTAAGATAATATGCATGATGTCAGGCAAGGTTCAAACCCACCAATACCTTGAACTCTAGTCACAACTAAGTGCTGATGTTATGTTGTAATGGAAATAAAAGTTTAAAAATGTGTTTCTAATCAGCTGTCTTTACCAAGTATGGCATCATTCACAAGCTTCCAGCTTAGCTCCAATAAGACCAATTGGAGGAGTTGTATTAATCTGCCTGATAGCCTCCCTAAAATGCAGTTGATTTATCGCCCACATTGGGCTCTTGAGTAAAGTCTCCTAATTAAAGACTCTCTTAATAAATTCACTTGCCTTGCCAGTCATCTTGGGCACCATTCCCAGGACCATAAACAAACGCGCTCATCTACTTTGCCAAAGCAGAGGTTGTCAGATGTTATGGAAAAATTGACGTGCTATGCAGGGTATTTCAGGCCAGTCTGCTGTACAAAGCAGTGAACCTGTGTCCATGTCCCAAGCCCAAGCTGTCTTCCTGTAAGGCATACTAACTTCTTGAACAGCTTGAAAAGAAATGTCAAACAAGCTGACATAGGTATACTAACGTATCAAGTGTTTCTTTGTGTTTGTTTACAAGTGTCTATTGGCTTTTGTTCTGCAGAGGTTCCCATGGTGTTGTACCTGTATGCCTTGATCTCAGTGGTGTGTCTGTGGGCTGGCCTGCACATGGCGTACAGATATCTCTGGATGCTTATTCTCCTGGTTATCTTCAACATCTTGTTGGTGAGTATTATCTATAATCCATCATAAGGAAGGAACAAGCTGTTCTTAGCCATCTGTTGCTCTTTGACTTTGTCTGTTTGTCATTCACTCACCTGTAATGGGGTTAATCCATGTTAATCCATCAATGATCTTTTCAGTGCTTATTTTTCACTCCAATTGTTAAAGGTTTTAAAAGGGTGAAACTCAACGTTAAAATCCTACCTAATTACTTTCCTTTTCAGATGTAAGACTAGTCAGTCTCTAGGCTTTTCGGATGAACTGGGAAGGGATTTTTTGTTGTGTAAGTCACAGAATGATAGTCTTGCGATATCTTAATGTTTGTAAAGTTCAATCGATCTTATCAGTTTATCTTATCTATGTGTTCCCAAAGTATTAATTTTGGCACTGGTGCCAAGCGCCAACTGATAAAGCATTCTGCATTCTTTTCACTACATCACTGAGCCTACATGTCATACTGGATCATTTTAAAACAAGCGAAATACCTCCTTATATCTTTAGCCTATCGATTTTTCTGTGGCCCACTGAGGACTGTTACATAATATTGATTAGTTAAGCTACTGCATACTGAGAGTGAGTTCAACAATAATCCTCATAGAAGAAAAAGGTCATTTAAAACATCCAGAGTCATCAGGAATATGTACAGGTGAGTTTCAGTAAAGAAGAGGACGATAAGGCAGATGCTGAAATGGCATGTTCTTGTGTCAGACTGTATCTTTACAGCCCATTAATCAGTATCTGTACAATTCACATCATGCAATTTACATTTATGATCATATAACATTCTTCCATGATTGTAAACATGATGTCATGAAAACCTGTGACAAAGGTATAATATAAAAAGATGCAATGAATATATATACGGACAAGGTCGGCAAAAGAACAACAGACAGGTAACACAAACTACATACAGAATTGAGTCTGATAATCATCGCCATCAGAAACAGAATTCCAACATCTATCACCCTTCTACCATTTATTTACAATCTTATTTTTTCATTTCTCATGCATTCTCTTCTCTGAGTCATGTCTCATTCAGATGCAGTGCATCTGGAAAAGAACATGCTCTAATGAGACGCCTCAAAGGATTAGAGCTTACCTAAAAAGCAAAGTATTTGACCCAGATCTATATTAGAGCGCTTGACTTTATTCTTTAAAAATATATAATTATCAAAAAAGGAGCATTAAGTAATAAAGCTACTGTAAAGAATAAGGAAAGCAATATTATTGAGGTAGTAGGATTTAGAGGATAAAGAACACAGTGGATGGTTATATTACTTGAAAATGTTTTATTGTATGTTTATTATTTGGTAACGCCTTATATGATGTGAGCTTGTAATTGATGTTTACTGATCATTAGTTAATTAAAAAAATAAATATATATATACTGCCGCTCAAAAGTTTGGGATCAGTTGCATATTTCAGCTTGATTTCAGCTACAGAGGAAGAATCCATCAAGCCAATCCATCTTGTCGGAGATGCTCCAGGAAGCATGGGGTGAAATCTCATCAGATTATCTTGAAAAATTGACTTGATTCGCTGGAATGCCCAGGCTGTAGCTGCCTGCAAAAGGTGTTTTTTTGATGAAGGCAAAATTGGAAGAAAACATTCATCATTTCCATCAAAATCATTATTTCTAACTCTGACATGTCAGCATGTCCTGTTCTTTTACTATATTTTCTATTCAGGCTAATTTCGTGTGTGTTTCCTTGGAAAACAATACAATTTTTTGAGTGATCCCGAACTTTTGAGCGGTATTGTATATGTTCTTGATCCTGATTGTTCAGAAGGTGTCGATTAATTATCAGCTGGCTAAAACTGAGGCAGTGTGTATGCCATAAATTCTTCATTCTTTAACTAACAGTCTTATAATGCTTCCCAGCTGACTCTTTTATGTAGTGAAGTAAATTAAGAGCATGCAAGCAAATGAGCAGATGTGAATGCAGTGTGCCTTTATCACATAGTGAACTGGTCAGCACCGTGGTATCATGGGATGTGGACACGGGCCTCGCACTTGATATCTAAGACCTGGGTAAACTCACAGAACTCACAGAACTCACGATAAACTCACGTTTATCTATGAATGTACTAATTATAAATAAGTCTGACACTTGATCAGGTTCATTATATCACATAAATGATGACATGATGATAAAGTGACATTCATGATATGTGTACAATGTGTACTATTTTCATGATGCCACATTATTTAATTCAATTTTATTTTATTTGTGTAGCGCTTTTAACAATGGACATTGTCTCAAAGCAGCTTTACAGAACATAAGAGACATAGTACAAAAGTCCAAGATTAATGTTAGACAAAAATCATCCCTCATGAGCAAGCTTGTGTTGACAGTGGCAAGGAAAAAACTCCCTGAGATGGTAAGTGGAAGAAACCTTGAGAGGAACCAGAACCCATCCTCATTTGGGTGACACTGGAGAGTGTGATTATAAATTATTATAAAACACCGGAGAGTGTGATTATTAATAATGTCCTTTCTACAGTCACATACAGTCAGTTGGAGTTGTGTGATGCAGATACAGCATATGTAGAATGACATTTTATGTATTTATTAGGAGGTTGCTGTTCTCAAAGTCCACATTATATTCATGATTATAATATAATGTCATGAATAAACTATTGTTATTTAAAAAAAACAGTAATTATTAATATGCCATATACCATTTTTTATTTTTTTTTGTTTAGGTTTTATGAATAAATAGTGAATGTATTTATTTTTTCATTATTATTATTTTTATTATTTTTTAATGTATGTACACAAACGCACACACACACACACCAGATGGAGGCAGATGGTGTCTATCTATAAATGCAGGTTTATCAGGTTTGGGGACAGATGAATCCAGGCTTTTCTCTAATATTGCTTTGGGACAAAGGACAGTAGCTGATGTGTAGCAGGTTATATAATACACTAACAATTTTAAAGTTAATTTACATTCAACAGATTTTTACATTCATTTCACTTTAAAATGAAAACTATTTACATTTAATGTACTTCAAAAATGTCACGTCATTTACGCCATGCAGTGTGTATCCTTGGCTTTCTACTCTAGATTTTCAAATAGTAACAGCTTGCTATACAGCTCTACCAAACAGCATAGCAGTGTGCGTGGGGATGCAGTAATGACGCTGAATGCAAAACTATAACAGCACATTTGTTTCGTCTTCTCTGGCTGTTTCCTTGAAGCTGCATATGAAAAGTGTCTGCACTGATGACTAAACAGACACATGCGCCGGGTGGAGTGAAATGTGAGGAATGCAGTGATCACAAATACAGATCAGGCTGCAGCACAAACACTGCAAAACACTACAAGACTGAAGTGAAAACATTTCTCTGTGCAATGTTAAAGATAACATATTTTTGGCGTTTTGAAGGTATTTTAACCTTTCAGCAGCTTTGTAGTGTATTTTTCAGTTGCTTTTCTTTCAGAGTCTGTTTTCAATAATCTTCACTTCACTTCCCCTCTCTTTTCATGGAAGCTTTTTTTTTTTTTTTTTTCCGTGATGCAGATTTTCCATGTTGAGCTTGTTGTCTTTGTTGTGTCCCTGTTGCGTTAACTGTAGTAAGTTGTTTAATGGTGCTATTTTGTCTGTTAGTGTTTAGAGCGGTAAGAAAAAGGCACCTGAGATTTTGTGCCAAGTCGTCTGTGTGTCATCTCGATGGGTAAGATGTATTTGTGCGTAAAGAAGCAAATGTGTCAGTCATAAATGCTTGGAAAAGATCTGCTTGAAATAATAGTTTTTGTTCCGCGTATATATATATGTGCTTTGTCTGCTTTTTCTGTTGAAATGTCTGCATGGGAAGTCTGTTTTAGCAGTAATGGAATGTGAACGTGTTTAGATTAAAACAGGAAACCGTCACTTAAACCAATAAAACAAAATACTGCATTCCTGCACTTTTAATTAATCCAAGTGGTTGTAAAGGGCACGCATGCACGTTGCAATACGTCTTATTTTCCCTCACTGTGTCTCATTAGCAAACTTGGCCTTGTCCAAACAAAATTGCATGTCCACACCACATGTCCGTCTCTGTTTCAACACTTCTGGCCAGATCCAGGATGGAAAATGTCAAGTGATGAATATGAAGATTGATGAATTGTCATGGCACTATTTACGTCGCCAGACTCTGTCTTTGCTTTGTCAGTAGACGCTGCAGCACTGTTTCATTACCAGCATGAAACTGCCGTTGGAACGATGGCCTCGATTAGATTTCCTTTCCTATTCTCGGGTTCGAAATCTATAAATAGCTCTATCTTCATTAGGCTACTTGTCCTGTTATTACTGACATGAGCACTGTGTCATAAGATGTCACAGACAGTCTAGTTTATTAAACTAGCAATATAAGTCAATCGCTCTCATCATATAAGAGTTTCTTCTGTGTCCTGTTTCTGTACTCACTGACCCATCAGCTGGACCTAGAGACTCAGTTAGATGACACACAAGGGTAATTAAGCATTCAGCGATAGCCTCTAGTCGTTTGTGTGCTAATTTGCTTGGAGCAGAGCTTTGATTATGCTCCATTCACTTCATCATACACCATTCAGCAGAACTTAACAGCCAGTTAAAATGAGGTAATGCAGGAGGTGTGTGTGTCTTTGCTCTGTGTTACTTAATGCATCATTTGTGAGGACATACACACCTGTGTATTTGTTTTTCCTGGACAGGAAAGAAGAATCTGCTGTGAAGGTACTATAGGGGTATTTGTGAGAAAAATCTTAGCGGTTACAGAATCTTGGGGAGAAATATATCAGTTGAAAATCAGCAGCCAAAATACACCTTGCTATCAGACCACCGTTTCCGTCAGGAGAAATTCTACATAGCAATATTGTGGGATATTTTTTTCTTTGCTTTAACAGGGCACTCAGTAAAGCACATTTTAAAGAAACATTCTCTTTGGATATTTATCGGTTTTGGCTTTATAACGGTGGCTCAACTAACCTGTAAGCTTTTGTGAAAAGAAAAACAAAGATAAAATAATGAAGTAACAGGATTGAGGCAAAATAATGGGAACCGAAATGGGTTTTTTTGTTTGTTTGTTTTTCTTACTAAATAATAATTATTTGAGTATTTTAATGTCTAGTTTTCAATTTAAGTGTAGTAATGTTGTCATGGAGGTTATTTAGCATAATTCTAAAATGGGGTTTAAATTCACTTAAGAAAAATATTCCCATCTGGCATCACCTGTAGATGCTTAGATGAAGGATGAAGGGTTCTTCCATTGTATATTTGTGTGGAAAAATTTTTTTAGAGGCCTTGAACACAGTATTTCTCTATCAGAGAAGTCCCTAGTAGAATCTGCAAGATCTGGAATAAGCAGAACAGGTTGCTGTACTCTAGAGATGTGAAAGTGTAGTTGAAAAGTGGAATTGAAAAATGTTCTGTAACAGCTTCATGGGCTGTGCAACAATCTTTCAATATTTATTGCAAGGGCTACATCTGAACCCACAGCACATTTCAGCCTATAGTTTGCATTGCCTGTTTTTCCTGGACTGGGTCTGTGCTGAGATGTTTAGTGGTGGTGAGGTATTTGGCACCTGCCTGAGCTGCCTGATTATCAATGCAGTGCTATTATCTAAAATGATGTGCAAACCATGACCTTACCAACTAACTATTATGTCATGCTGACGGGAATGACGTCACGCTGTTGCAAAATGTTGCGTGAGGAATTTCCTGACTGTGTGATTTGTGATCTTTGCTCTCTAGCTGCAAGGCAAATACGGATCGTTCCACAGATGGTCTAAACTAGTGAAATAAACTCTGCACCTTAAAGGGAAAGTTTAATTAGTTAACACAGTGTCAGTGCTCATAATTGTGTATATTCATATTGAAATTATTATTGTTGACAAGCCTATAGGATTCTACTGTGCTGCTAGAGAACATGCATTTTTTTTTACATGAATCCATTTTTTGTGTCTGTAGGGTCTATATGTATTTGCTGTCTACTTCCTCATGCATAACCAGCTGTGCTGGCCCGCCAAGGCGACTTACACAGTTGAGATGAACGGCCGTGACGGTCCTGACGGAGTGTTTCAGAGCACCGGTGCAGCCACAGTGGGGGGTGGAGAAATCAGCAAGTCTACACAAAACCTCATCAGTGCCATGGAGGAGGTGTGAAATTTTTACTCATCATTTAATTTACTAGATATAATAAAATATGTAAGGTTAGCCATTGCTAGTTATTTTGATTTCACCACCACAGACAATTTATTGACAGACACTAAAACGGTTGACCAGATATCTGAATCTTATTTCTTACACTTTCATCACACTTGCAATTAGCTGTATAAATTAATGTGTTACTCCAGACCGTACATTCAGTAACATATCTTAGCCAGCCAGAGGGCACTTGATTGCTTTGTGATTTGTTGAATCCAGTTGAATTGTCTAATTATGTTGCTGCTAAATTGTACACACAAGGCCCTGTATCCAGTCATGAGGTCCTAATCAGTGGGTGAGCTAACTTGGCATCTATCCAGTCACTACAGAGAAAAGGAATCCTGATTAGATCATTTTCATTTCGGTTTTTGACCTTCGTTTTGTATGACTATGCCATAAAACTCTGTCACTACAAGCAGGACTATCATAGATAAAATGAGCCTGATTATTCTCTGTAATTTGCCTTGAGGTGACAGGACACCTGGGGGATTTCCCTTAGCTTTTATTTTCAGTTTATTCTGTTTTCAGTTTCATATTATTTTCAGTGCAGCTTTTATCTGAAAAGTTAAATGATCCAACTGGCAGAGTGTTGGGCTATATGTGTCATCAGACACCTATTAAGAAGTGCCTCTGCGCATGCTGGCATTTTGTTTGCTCCCACACCCACACACACAAACACACACACACACACACACACAGATCCTGCTACATAAGATAGATAGATAGATAGATAGATAGATAGATAGATAGATAGATAGATAGATAGATAGATAGATAGATAGATAGATAGATAGATAGATTGATTGATTGATTGATTGATTGATTGATTGATTGATTGATTGATTGATTGATTGATTGATTGATTGATTGGACAGAATTTTTGTGTCTTTCTCCCTTACATGATATGTGATGAGTTTTCTGCCTTCGCCCCAATAAATCTTACCCAAGATTATTTAGCATGGCCACTCATGGGCACTGCATACTCAGATTCACATAGTTTGTCCCTCATTAATCACTCTAAATGTCATTTAGTTGAAGATGTGGTCAGTGACACTTAATGCTGTAACTGCAGACAGAACAGAACAGGAAGGTTAACAAATGGTACGGGTTTTCTTTTTTCTCCAGATCTCGGCAGACTGGGACAGAGCTTCTTTACGGGCCAGCATTGAACCCAGCAGTGTGTTTAAAGAGGCCCCTCAGGATGGCACTTACCCTCCTGAAGGTGGCTTCGTTAACACAAATCTTGTTCAAGACGAGGAGTCCCAGGAGTTTGATGACCTTATATTTGCCTTAAAGACCGGTATGTTTTCCTTCCAAAGCACCATATACTACACTGTCGTATTTTACTTTAGAGCTAACATCTGACATCCAGGGCTATTCTCTCTTTGCCTCTGTGATGTTGATGATGTGTTAGTGTACTCCTCTTAGTGAATAAATCTTGTGTTGACATTGAGTATAGCCAGTGTGAAAGCCAGTTGGGTTTTCCCATCATTAATTTCTGAGATAAAGCACCTTAATGCGAGACTGTGCATCACTGTGATATATAGTGGATCAGCTTCACGATTTCCCCATAATGGAGTAATTACACTTTGCCCAGCAGGATAACAAGCCTTTGTAACTGAGAATGTACACACTTCCTTTTAGCTCATGTACACAAGATGTTTTTTTCTGATTGCTATTACTAAATTTTAATCTACAAATTTTATTTTAAGTGTGCTCTTAGCCCAAACTCAGTCTGTATACCATCGTGAACACACACCAGGAGATATTCAATTGAGTGGCCTAGAGGAAAATAGGTTTTAGCTTTTCAAAGGTTAATCCAGCAACCCCATCCAAGTCTGCGAAATAGATACATGCTGAAAGCAGGACCATGTTTGGACCTGAAACGAACGATTTTAGAAGCTCAGCTTATATCATAAAGCTACTAAAATTGCACATCTTTCATGTAAATATTCAAATAACGTTGTATGCCTTTGTCTGTTTCTGTCTAGCGTAATTGTAGCGTAAGTTCATTTAGCTGGTGTTGAAGGCTCAGATGTCCTTGTAGATTCTGGACTATTCTGTTATCAGAATTAGAAAAACTCTGCTCTAGCAGTCTTGTCAGTAGCTTCAGCAAGACACCAGCAAAAGCAATGAAATATTAAAACAAGGCATACCTAGGCTTTTGGGAAAGATGTTCACACGTTGTAAAAAGTCTTAAAAGTTTTCTAACACAGGAATTGTGCTGGAATTGCAGTTTCTCTGTAACAGAAAACAGTAACTTTAACAGAAACAAGGAACAAGCAAGGGGGTAAAGGGACAACTATTTATAGCTGTAGTAATGCAGAGGATAACAAGAAATAGCTTCTTTTTTTCAGATTTTCCACAATATTACATGTAACTTTAAACAGTATGATTTGATGATGATGTGATTTTAATAAATTAAAAAAGCAGTTTGCTGTGGTATGAGAGGAATTGTCATGATTATTTTTCAATAACAGCACGCCTCATGATGTTTATTTCAACAGTCAATAAAGGTAGGAGACTGCCAAACTAAAAAAAAATTGTATTCTGAGAATTTCTACGATCTTCTGAGACGTCTTCTCACAGTGAGAGAACTGACCTTGAGGAAGTCAGACACTGAAAAATGCCACAAGAATTCACACCAAGAACGATATGTGATTTTGTTCCTGTCCTGTTTACACAATTACATTTTGTGATCCAGGTCTAGTTCGGATACAAGCACAATTCAGTGTCTTCACAGAAATAATTATTAATAGCATATAGCTATAGCTTGTCAATGTGACTGCTGATGCTGGGGATCCTCGTCCAGTGAACTTGGCTAATGATCTGAATCATAAAAGAACCTTGTAATATGAGACAACATTTGTAAATAAATGCAAAAGACATTAATTGTGTATCTAAGAAATAAAACAAGTTCGGGGCATGATGTTACTAGATAATCATCATCATCATCATCATATTTCATGGGATAGTGTGATTATTTTCCTTTACCTTTATTTTCCTTTATATTCCAGCATGACCCGAAACATTTTATTCCTCTTAGAGCAATTTGCCAATGACGTTTTGTTTTTATTAATTTTATTAATAATACTTTTTATCAGTTTATAGCTACATGTAATGCTGTGGAATGGCTGTGAGACAAGTTAGTTTTTCTTTTTGCTTATATCCCATTCTTCCCTTTGAAATTAATGAGACAAAAATAGCTTTTACAGAGAAAAGAACGAAGCACTGACATATGCATATGGAAAACACACACACACACACACACACATTTATACATAAGTATACATGACGATCCACTATAATCATGTGTTTAGTAGTTGTGCTTTGTCATTAAAGGACAGGTCTGTCAAGCTAAAGTTCATCTGTGTATGTCCCTGATAAAATTGCTAATAAGTGTAGTTGCTATGAAGAGGCCTGTAAGTGTGTGTGTTTGTGGATGTTATATTATTAGCTCTTAACAGTATTCATTTGACTACTTCCACAGGTTCTGGTCTTAACCTGAGTGACAGCGAGTCGATCCACGGCAGTCACGATGGCGCAAGCATGACCAACTCCCAGATCGTTGAGCTCCGGCGCATTCCCATCGCAGACACGCACCTGTAACCCTCGCTGCTTTTTATACTGAATCCATATTAAACCAGCCAGCAGTATTTTTGTACTGGTACCACCTTTGCACTAAATTTACCACAGTTGTAATTTCTCATAGATTTTGAGCTGTTTTTTTTTTTTTTTATACCTGGACTTTTGTCAATACTTCTGATCTTTTTATAAATATATATATATATATATGTATATGTATATGTATATGTGAATTGTCTCTATAGTAATTTTGTGAAGTTTATAACAGATGTAAATATCATGTATTGTAGGTTGAGAAGCACATGGCCAATCTGGCCCTGGAGTTCAGCTGCTTGTTTTGTGTAACAGATAATAAAAAATTGGAGTTTTAGTCAGGTTGTCTGTGTGTCATCTGTTGCTTTGAGCTATAATTTAAAATTGCTGTATCACGGTAGCTTTTTTTGAGTAGCTTCAGGGGTTTAGATAAGATGGGGATGGATTGTCCTTCTCAAAACATCGAACACAGAGCTTTAAACAAACAGTTTGTCACCTGGGACGCTTATCCAGCCAGCCATTTCTGTTTATCCATTCGGTTCAGCAGATTAGTCGACGGCACGCGATTGCATGTGTATTCTGTTTTTCTATGACAACATTATGAAAATTGTCCTTTTTACTCTTTGCATCTGTCATTGCAATCCTATTAGCATTTAAAAAGCTTAACATGTGGAGGATGTGCGTGTGTTTGTTACAGACTGCTGCTGTTTATGCTTGCCTTCATGCTGTGCATTTCACCATGTTGCACCAAGTACCTGTATGGCTTACATTGTTGACCTCAAATGTCCCGGACAAAGTTGATGAATAGATTATAGTTAGTCATATGGGCTGCTATCTTTAGGTTGGCAAACTGGTTCAGTGACTGAGGCAAAAGCATGCAAATGCATGAGCTATGAACAAACCACTAAAGCACACACGAACACAGCCTCACACTAAACAACTGAAACATTCACAAACATCCTGGCTGCAGCATGCAATTATGATGAGGATTTATAACATCCAGCATGAACATAAGACTTAGTAACATGTATACGCCTAGTTACACATATACACTGTATTCACTTATACATAGACAATGGTGCTCCAGAAGCAATATAAAGAGATATATTTGCACAATACCTGCTGCTCTTGTTGAACAAACATGTTAAATAATAGATTACTCAAAACAGATATTGTACCCGCTTACTAAATAATCATTGATCCATTTAAAGTTATTAAACTGTAAGACTTTGGGCAATTTCATGTATTGCTATTGATCCACGGTGCACATTTCCAATTTTAAACAGCCGCCTGTGTGTGTTTCTTGCCTGGAGAACAGCCTCTGACCTTGAATTGACTTTAGATTTCAGAGTCAACAACTCCTAAATGCAAGCCCTCCTCATGTTTAGAGGCCAAAGCCACTTCTTGGCCATGATTCAGTGCAGTATCGGGTGTCTGTGTTTGCTTTCTGGCAGCCCAGAGGTGGATGAAAGACAATATTCTCTCGCACTCTCTCATTCTCTCCCCTTGGCTCTCTCGCTCTCCCTCCCACACACATTAACACTTATTAAGCAGACACCCCCTCCCCAAACAAGAACACAGCCAGAAGCCCTTCAGTAACACCCATAAGTAAACTAGCCTGTGATTTAGTGCACAGGCTTTGATATAGAACCAATGCTTTTCAATCACAGTGCAGATCTGCTACGTTACTTACCATTCATTCTCAGGGTTCTGCTCTTTTACTGCTTCCATTTAGCTACTTAAATGCTTAACTATGGCAGAAACAATGACACAATATAGCCTCTGGTTCTTTCCCCAAAGCAAAACTTTTTGCGGCACACATCGGCTAACATTTTCCCCACATCACTATTTGAAGCCAGTAAGAAAGCTGATGCGGCATTTTCTCATTTCAGTAAGGCAAATATGTGTCAGTGACACGTACAAGATATGTTGGTATCCCATACTCAGCTACCATGTGATACTAAATGCTGATCAGCTAGAATAATTAGCACAAATGGCAGTACAAATGATTTTGCTTTCAGTGGTGAATGTTCACATATTTCCCTGTTAATAACCTTCAAACTTTCATATTATGTAAAAAGAAATCAAATAGCATTTATTGACACATATTTAGTTTAATGTCCCAAGATTAAATTACATCTCACTGAACCTTTGATTGCTTAAAAGGGCATATTATCCATATTTTAGAGACAATTCTCTAATTTATAAATAATTATCAAAATAATTTTTTCCGTAGCCTTCAAATGACCATCCACATCATTTCACACACTAGTTCATTGATTATCTTAATATTTTTAGTATTGAAAAATTTTTAAAGAGGTATTTTATTCATAAATACAATATAAAATGTGTGTTATATATATTTTGCTTTAGAAAAGATGATTTGTGTAAAATAGCAGTCATTAGGCCTGCTTTTAAGAAAATTGTAATACAATAGATTGATTTTTTAAACTTTATCCACTCTCTCTCTCTCTCTCTCTCTCTCTCTATCACACACACACACACACACACACACTTTGTATCATGTATTTATTCAGGCAAATCTAACCCAAGTAAATACTTATTGTCCAACCCAAGTCGAATAATTGTCTTAAATTTGAGGTGTGTGCTTTTCAAATCTACCTAGTTTTCTGTCCGCCCTGTACTCAGTAAAATACTGTACCATGACCAGATCCGATCCTGCTGAACTTGTTATGTAACCTGCTCTTCATGACTCTTCACTATGTTTGTTGGTGCAATGTTCTGTCTTCTTAGTCTATATCATAATATCATTCTGTAGAGGGGGAAAACTCACACATGAAAAATATCGTGAAAAAATTTCATTGAAGATTAATTTATATGAGAACAGACATGTTCAAATAATAAATCTTGGAAAAATCAAGAAAATAAAAGCACATGAGCTATATGTGAAAACTGTGGCAAGCAACACGTCATGTAAAGTAAAAAGGGCATCACTCCAGACCATGCAACTGTTGTTCTATAGTTTGTTAACATTATAATCCTGTATGATTTTGTAAGGTTGATTGTGTGTATGTGTGTGTGTGTGTGTGTTGATTACTACATTTGCACCTAGTACTGAAAAACACAGCCCTAAATCAGTTAACAGCTCAATGACGTGGTAGTGTGACACAGATTCGAGTACATCAGAAACAGCAGTTTTTAATGTCACTATAATGTCACCGCTAGGTTTAAAATAATCTGCCAACTAAAAATATCCCACATAAACAGCAGCCCTATGGTCAGACACTGACAGTGATGAAGCGCTAGAGGACAATTAAAACAAACGGTGCTTTGAAAAAGACAAGTCTCAACAACTCTAGCAAGAATTTAATGTGTCTAATAAAGTGGCCATTGCAAATATACAATGCTGTAAAATCCTGTGTCATTACCAAGGCCATTACTATGCTACTACCTGTTAGTATAATGAACTACATTATTAATAATGCATTAAAATGCAGTGGTGGCTCATCCACAGGGGATTTTTAGCAGAGCCATTCAAAGTCATTATTCACAACTGCATCATTTTCCAAACAAAATACTAATAAACTTTTTTCAAAGTGAACAACAATTTAAAAATAGCATTGATTTGGTTTGCCGTTCTAGATGTTGTGTATTTCTTGAACTCGAGTTATTATTGCACTTAGCTTTCAGAAATGGGAACTGTAACAGTCAGGAATCATGCGACCCAACACATACTCTATGAACATTCTCAGTGGAGAAGGGTCGGAGGACAAATGCAGATAAATGCAGACATAGGCGCCGATCCAATGGGTGCTCTGAGGCTCGAGCACCCATGGAAATAGCTGAGCACCCACAGATATGCGCCATTAATTTAAACCAATCAAAACCACATTTGAAATTCGGGAGCCTCTCTGATTGGTGGATCTCGCAGGTCGTTATATCTAGATAGAGTGGCCACTTTTTCAAAACGGTAGTGGGCGTGGTTATCAAATCATTGTAGCAATGTCAATTAGTCTTTGTATTTCACTTCATAATTAATGAATTAGGTTCATAATTAAAATTAAAACTTCAGTTGACACAAGCTTCTCTACAATTAGTTGCAGTGTTGCCATTTCTTCAAGTGAACAGTCGTCCTCAAAATCAAGTAACGACAACTGCAGCAGCAGTGAAGCTGAACATATAAAGACAACTTGGGGGAAAAAACATTCCCCTGGATAGCATACAATGCTATAAAAAAACAGGTATTTTGTAAACTCTGCTCTAAAGCAAAAGACATGCATGGCCTGCTCCCAGCTACCACACGAGCAAGAATCCTATAAGGCGTTTGTAAAAAATGGCTTTTCTAGCTGGGCAAAAGCACTGTAACTTACGATCCCTAGAGTGACCGAGAAGTGCCAAACAAAATAACAAATCACAAAACAAAATAACAAATCACAAAACAAAACAAATCAGAAAACAAAATAACAAATCACAAAACAAATCAGAAAACAAAATAACAAATCACAAAACAAAACAAATCACAAAACAAAATAACAAATCACAAAACAAATCAGAAAACAAAATAACAAATCAGAAAACAAATCAGAAAACAAAATAACAAATCAGAAAACAAATCAGAAAACAAAATAACAAATCACAAAACAAAACAAATCAGAAAACAAAATAACAAATCACAAAACAAAACAAATCAGAAAACAAAATAACAAATCACAAAACAAAACAAATCAGAAAACAAAATAACAAATCACAAAAAAATAATAAATCACAAAACAATATAACAAATCAGAAAACAAATAATAAATCACAAAACAAATAATAAATCACAAAACAATATAACAAATCAGAAAACAAATAACAAATCACAAAAGAAATAATAAATCACAAAACAATATAACAAATCAGAAAACAAATAACAAATCACAAAACAAATAATAAATCACAAAACAATATAACAAATCAGAAAACAAATCAGAAAACAAAAAAAAAATAACAAAACAAATCAGAAAACAAAATAACGAATCAGAAAAAAAAATCAGAAAACAAAATAACAAACCAGAAATCATTCAAAACAATGACAATTTAGACCAAAAAAGGTAGGTATCGTTTGCGAATCGTTAGCACCCACATACAACAAAAGAAATCAGTGCCTATGTATGCAGATGCATTTGCAGTGAAAATACTCCAATATGAAAATTAGAAGTTAAGGAAGAGGGAAAAGTAGGGGAAAAGGATGAACTATGGAGTAGATAATTCATGTCCACCTTCTGTCCCATATAAAGGTTGAGAAAAATGCCTGTTTTTCCGATGCCTGAGTTTTAGGTATCATGTGGTTTTGGGGATGTATCTGTTAAAATACTATACTATTAGATCTTGTGTATGCGCTGTGCACACTGTCACAATGGCGATGAGAAACACACCTGCTTCATCAAACACAGATGAACAAATGCACTTCTAAAACCGCTCAAAACAAGCTTCTAGACTGTATGTTGTTGATTCTGATCTGCCTGTAATGTGGCCACTTTAATAATGTAGTAGATCCTATCCTGCTCCACCAAAATCTAAGCTCACAAAAGCCACTGCTGTGCCTGTCTATAGATCCTTTCACAGAGTTATTGTGTCTCCCACTTTCTTACTCTCATATATGCATTCTGCTTCTATGATGTGACACTGCCCTGAGCAAACAGATTGCATCAGGGTCAGAAGATCTTGACCCCTCAAGCTGCACACACTCCCGAACTCGGCTCAGTTCCAAGTGATAATGCACAAATCAGCAGGCAGCGAACAAGTAGCACTGTGAAGAATGTTGAGCTTAGACTGCTTCTGCTGCTACTACAGCTGGAACACATAGTGGGTAGATACACATACACACACATGCATACACATCATATACTCCATTACACTGCCTACAAGTCTGCTTCATGTATTACAGCTACTAAAACTAAATGTATACAAATCAAACAGTAAGTAATAAGTTATCATTAAGCATACAATACATCGAAAGATTCCTTGAAAGAGAAAAAAATAAAAGAATAAGTAAAAATTAGATTATAAGATAAGATTAATACAGTAAATTAACACTGTCTCACGATCATTGCTTCCATAAACAACCACACCTTATTAACCATAAACTACATACACTATATTGCCAAAAGTATTCGCTCACCTGCCTTGACTCGCATATGAACTTAAGTGACATCCCATTCCTAATCCATAGGGTTCAATATGACATCGGTCCACCCTTTGCAGCTATAACAGCTTCAACTCTTCTGGGAAGGCTGTCCACAAGGTTTAGGAGTGTGTTTATGGGAATTTTTGACCATTCTTCCAGAAGCGCATTTGTGAGGTCACACACTGATGTTGGACGAGAAGGCCTGGCTCTCAGTCTCCGCTCTAATTCATCCCAAAGGTGTTCTATCGGGTTGAGGTCAGGACTCTGTGCAGGCCAGTCAAGTTCATCCACACCAGACTCTGTTATCCATGTCTTTATGGACCTTGCTTTGTGCACTGGTGCACAGTCATGTTGGAAGAGGAAGGGGCCAGCTCCAAACTGTTCCCACAAAGTTGGGAGCATGGAATTGTCCAAAATGTCTTGGTATGCTGAAGCATTCAGAGTTCCTTTCACTGGAACTAAGGGGCCAAGCCCAGCTCCTGAAAAACAACCCCACACCATAATCCCCCCTCCACCAAACTTTACACTTGGCACAATGCAGTCAGACAAGTACCGTTCTCCTGGCAACCGCCAAACCCAGACTCGTCCATCAGATTGCCAGATGGAGAAGCGCGATTCGTCACTCCAGAGAACGCGTCTCCACTGCTCTAGAGTCCAGTGGCGGCGTGCTTTACACCACTGCATCCGACGCTTTGCATTGCACTTGGTGATGTATGGCTTGGATGCAGCTGCTCGGCCATGGAAACCCATTCCATGAAGCTCTCTGCGCACTGTTCTTGAGCTAATCTGAAGGCCACATGAAGTTTGGAGGTCTGTAGCGATTGACTCTGCAGAAAGTTGGTGATCTCTTCGCACTATGCGCCTCAGCATCCGCTGACCCCGCTCCGTCAGTTTATGTGGCCTACCACTTCGTGGCTGAGTTGCTGTCGTTCCCAAACACTTCCACGTTCTTATAATACAGCTGACAGTTGACTGTGGAATATTTAGGAGCGAGGAAATTTCACGACTGGATTTGTTGCACAGGTGGCATCCTATCACAGTTCCACGCTGGAATTCACTGAGCTCCTGAGAGCGACCCATTCTTTCACAAATGTTTGTAAAAACAGTCTGCATGCCTAGGTGCTTGATTTTATACACCTGTGGCCATGGAAGTGATTGGAACACCTGATTCTGTTTATTTGGATGGGTGAGCGAATACTTTTGGCAATATAGTGTATGATTAAACTTGGTTGAAGAACACAGGGTACATTAAACCAGATTTAGCAATAAATCTCATCCTGTAATTAATAATTAAGCCAACAGTATTGTGGCAGGTTGAAGTGTTTAATCAGAAATCATAGGTTGCTTCGCTATGGAGCACAGTTTCTAACTCAGGGAGACGGATCTGTCTTCAGTATAGCTTGCCAAAATGTGCAGACGATTATGATAGTGTTGATATTCAGGCAGTGGATCGCCAAAGGTCATGAGAAGGTATCATCTATACAAATTACCAGTCATGAGTGCCTGAAAAAGTACTCAAAGAGCAGGCTCATTGTTTAAATTTGTACAATAATTTCCCCGCTGTTTATTAAAGCATCAGAGCTATTTATTCCTGAAACTCCCACACTGATTTAAAAGTATAAGTATAATAAATCATTTACTCATGTTAATTCATGCTTGTTTCTAGCTACGTAACTAGCTTTCTAGCAAAGATTCCCCTTACATGCTATTAACGATACGATATTGCAGCATTTAATGATTTAATAGCAAAACAGAATGATTTAAAACAACAGGGAAAAAGATTTAGCGAGCTAGTCTAACGCACTCATCTCGCTAATGACTTAGCTGTTCATGTTTTCTGCAGGCTAGATGTTGCGCTGCAAAATACTGATATCTCTACAGGTTTGGGTTCACATCATTTACAGATCATTATCACATTGTTTCCTCTTAAGCATTGAAAACAGAAGATGCATGCTAAATTGGGGCAGAGATGCTCATCTGCCTTCACTGTTTCAGAAACGTCACCTGCTGACTGAGCTTCTGGCACCTGTAGTCTTTCGGCAAGAAACGACTTTATATTGTCTGGAAACTGAATTGTTTAAAAACGTGTACATCTTTATTGACTTCAAATCTTATTCATATTGAATACATATTTTCTTATGCACCAGTGATCAAAAATCAAAGCAATGAAGCTTTTTAAAAAAAAATGAAAACCAAAGTCCTTGAGACCAGAATCCTTCGATGTCAGGGCATTGTATCAGTAGGTGATGCAAAGGACCCAGGATAAAACTCATGTCTCCTCTCAGTCTGTAAATAACATACACAGAACGCTTAGTTCATTTTGCCTCTATGTAGCACTGTGTGTGGTAGCAATGTAGACATGGCAGAAGACCATGCATGCTCTGGCTGTGATAAGACATTCCCACCAGCATGGCGCCAAGCCAGCAGGCCCTGCGCAGTGGAAACAGAGTAGCCTCTATCTCTCCATAACACACTGTCTGTATGCCTCACACTCTATCTTCAACCTTCTCCTCTCCCTTTGAAACAGCCAGCCAGTCTGAACTAGTTTTGCTTAGTGTTTTCCAGTTTTGCTGCACTTGTGTGACTCATGTGTTGTTCACATGCTCACAAGGGAAAACAGTTAATACCCATGAAGTATTACTTCAAGTGAGCTCCAAGGGTTTAAATGGATGCATCATGTTTCTAAATGAAAGCCAAGTCTGCTGAGCTAGAAATTGGAGCATGAGCGGAAGTGTCTGACTGGGAAAACAAGTCCATACGAAAAAGTGAAAGGTCACAAGTATGTATGACGGTCGCATTTCTAGAAAGACCGTGACAAAAACTTCAGTCTGGAGTTCAGAAGCAGGCTGATCAAATACCACGCTGTTCTTGAAGAAGTTATGAGAAAACCTACTTTCTAGCAAAACCAAAAACAGCGATTGTGAACGCATTTATGATAGAATACTGTCCCACATCTATGCAGCTGAGAGGCGGCAAGCACGGAGTGAGGAACAGGAACAAGTGAGGAACAGGAACAAGTGAGGAACAGAGAGCTACTGTAGAGCTATTGTCTACAACAAACAAAAGTGCACACAATACCTCAGTGAGAATGTCCTTGACACTGTCGCCTCTGGCTTGCTCATTAGGATTAAATGTAAATACAATTTTTTATATCCAGATTTCCATAAAGTAGCTTTGTCACATCGTGCTATTTAATTAAAATGAATTGAATTGAATCTGGTTGCTTTACCAGATTGGGGCAGTAGTGGCTCAAGTTATTAAGGCTCTGGATTGTTGATCAGTGGATCGGGGTTCAAGCCCCAGCACGGCCAAGCTCCACTGTTGGGCAGTTGAGCAAGTGCCTTAACCCTCTCTGCTCCAGGGGTGCTGTATCATAGCTTCCCCTGTGCTCTCACCCCAACTTCCTCAGCTGGAACATGTGAAGAAAATAATTCCACTGTGCTGTAATGTATGTGTGGCAATAATAAAGGCTTCATGCCCTTTAACCAAGCCTAAAAAAGACAATATAAAGAAAAAGCCATGCTGCCACAGAGAATGATTTACACAATGTACTAATTATATCATCAGTTAATATTGTTGCTGTAAGCAGTATGCCTTTAAATGTTACATGACATTACGACAGAATAGTAAACGCAGTTATTTAAAGAGAATGTCCCATGAAACCCTGTCCCAAGAACACCTACTCTATCTTTTACACTACATACCAACTGGGTCAAGCCACAAACCTGACTGCACCTGTTGCACACATCCCTATAGAGCAAACCACTACTAAAAGACCGCATAAGAACACAGATAACATCTCTAGCACTCACTGTTTCTGTACTTTCTTGTAGCACACAGCTATTGCTCACATTAATATTAGAGTCTCCAAGGTTTCTCCACATTAATAGTAAGATAAGCCATTGTTATCCTTTTTTTTTGTGGCTTAGCACTTGGAATGTGGCGTTCCTTTCACAACCTTCAAAAAATGCTGGAACACGTAGATGTGAAATATCAAGCCTTTAATTTCATATCTTTCACATGCCTGTGGCCTGTACCACTCAGAAGGACAGGAACTGGATTGCAACTCTTGTTTTTGATCCTTGATACTTTCTACTTTTTTGTCTCTCAGATATATATATATGCGGTTTGACCAAGGAGAAAGTTTCACTCAGGAAATCTGAAATTTTTCAAGATAATTTAATATAAGCAAGAAACCCAATGTGTGACACTCTATTCCACTTTATATTCAGGATTTAATGAATTGGTATTATTTCAACCCTTCTATTGAATTGTTTTGGCAGAATATCCTCACTGTTGCTAGATATGGTCTGAAAACATTTTTATAACTTTTTTATTCATTTTGAAAATTCTATTCTATAAACATTGCAGGACATGTGCAACATCTTTATATTCAATAATGTAAATGAAATTTTAGTAAATTTGTGCAATTGTCCATGTTAACTCATTTGTACATAGCATGTGTATAGATGGATTTGATCTAAAATAGATCATTTAAGTTTTGCACAAACTTTGCCATTTCCAAGATAACACTGACATTAAAGTAAAAAAGAGAAATAACAAATACCAAAAGACTGACATTTAGGTGAATGTTTCAAATAATCGACTTTTCAATCAAGTTGTCAATAATATAAAGTTGTACTGAATATCGTTATATTAAATTAGAATAAAATAGAAGCATTTTTACTAGTAGTTTTAGACGGATGGATCTTATAGGGTCTTTAGAAGCTCCTGGGCAAGGAATTCTATACAAGCAAGGCTATAAAATGTCCCACATGCTACAAAAAGGAAAAAGAATTGGACAAGTTCTGCTTCACTTTGTCCTCAAACATCCTGATGCTGACAGAACAGCCAATCAAGACTCTGGGAGAATTCTTTGACTGCAGCCTGAAGGATATTGCTGCCATACAAAAAAACAGTAGAAGCCTTGAGGCAAGGCTAACCATTGCCCTGGACAGTATTCTGCTGGGAAAGTTTGGGTCCTGGCATTCATGTGGATGTTACTTTGGCATACACCATCTATCTTATGCCTGATCGGTGTATGTTAAAGAACAAAAGTTCTGTAATGTAATAACTCACCTGGGACTGCTTATATGTTTGTAATGTTGATAGTAATGTGTTACCCAGACTTAATAATTGTCACATCTATATGTAAGAATACACTCACTGACAACTTTATTATGATCACATGCTCATTCATGCAGTTATGACAGCCAGAAAACATTTAAAATCATACAGATTCGGTTTATTTTTACATCAAACCTCACAAATAAATGTGATCTCAGTGGCTTTATGGGATTGGTACAAGAGTGGTTGTTTTGAGTATTTTAGAAACTGCTGATTTCCTGGTATTTTCACACAGAACAGTCTCTAAAGTTTACACTGAATCGTGCCCAAACAAAAGAAAAATACATCTGGTAGGAAAGGACAAGATGGTTAGAGCTAACAAAAAAAAGGTTACAATAACTCAAATAACCAGTTTTTGCAGCCATGGAGAGCAGAAAAGCATCTCAGAAGCAGAAGACCACGTCAGATTCTACTCCTGTCATCCAAAAGAGGAATTGAGGCAACTGAAAACTGGATTAAATATTTCATAAATGTATTTACTTCATGTCAAGAGTTTTTCCTTATGCATTATCGTACTTACATTTCTGTTGGGACATTAGGATTAGAACTTGTGGGTCTCTTATCATAAAATTATCTTTTGGTATTTTAAAACACTAACATACCAAAAATATATATACATGTATACATGGATGTATATATATTTTTGGTATGTTAGTGTTTTAAAATATATATATATATATATATATATATATATATATATATATATATATGTATATATATATATATATATATATATATATATTGAACTCACACTGGGTGCAATTCAATATACACATGCCTTCCAGAAAAACATCTGAATAAAACAAACAATCCCTTTTGGGAATTACTTTTGGGAAAAAAATCTTAGTACACATTCAGTAGCACATATTACATGGAGGCCTAAGTGTCTGTTTACCACCCAGACTTATGTAGTCTGTCAAAATCTAATGAGTTTAAATTAATAGTACAAATGATTGACAGTGAAACTTTACCCATCTACACACTCCGGTAGAGAGAAATAGCTCTGATTCCTCAGCGTTCACATATATAGTGCTCTAGCCTGTTGGCAGGATGTGCTTACTGGCATGTGAATTGGGGAAGTCCATTGCGCGAGCTGTACTAGCATTACGGCCATACTTGTAACAAATTCCTGCTATGCCGCTCACTATGCTGACTCAACCTGGTACAACTGCTCGGTGACGTTGGCTTTCTTCTAGAGTGTAGGTTAGACTGAGTGACTCTATGATTTACAGTGGTTTGGCTTTTGAGAACTGAGTCAGGGAAGTGCTCTTGTCCCTAACTCACCCTGTTGGAATGGGACACTGTACAGCTGGGCTGGACAGATACTTGGAAAAAGCAAATGATGAGGAGGAAAAACGTGCAGTGGTGTGCTTGTGAATAGAAAGAGAACACATGAAAGTGTTGGGATGAACATGAACAGAAAGAGAAAAGAAAACGAAAGAATTATTAGTAGAGAGATGAGAATGAGATGAATTTAAGGAATGGGGGGGGGCAAGATTACTAATATGATGGACTTCTGAATCATCTACAGTTTGGAGTTTCAAGGAGAGATGGATGAGGAGGGACGCAGGAAATTTTTTTAAAAGAAACTGAAATATTTATTCTAAATAAAATAAAATGTGTGATACAATTTTGTGGACACTGCTTTATTATTGTGTTCTCTCTCTATTTATGTCTCTCTCAAACACACACATCCAATCACACACATTCATGTATACATATTGTTCTCGTGGTTTGCATCTTTGAACTAAAATAGAAATAGAGTCTCTGTTACTCTTTCTGGGAAGAGAGCTGCGTGGAATCATAAAGTGTCTACCACTGAAACTTGAGCTGGGTGAAAAGGGTGAAAAACAATTGCAATCCCCAAAGCACAAACATTGTCCCCATCACATAACCACACATTTGTTACGATAGACAGCCTCAGTATAACTCTTGACCTTGCTCCTTTTCCAGACCACACAGCAAGCCTGAGATCCTCAAAGTTAGTGAACATTGATTGTGTTCCAGGCCACAAAGTCAACTTTTAAAACACTCTCCACTGGAATACTGCTGTGTTATGGTGGTTTTGTGACCTTTTAATCCCAAGTCAAATGAGGTTACAGGCTGTTTACCGAGTTCACCGAGGCTGACACCTCACCTCCTTGTGTGACTTGAGGGACACAAATGAATTTTCCAGTGAGGCAAGGGATTTCTGACAGTATCATATGTTACGGAAAAACCGAGCTCAGATCCAACTCATCAACCCATCTAAATATGGGCTGTTATAGCAATGGGTCTAAAAGAGGTTTCTTGAATTGTGCTCATAAAACACAGAGATGGGACAATGAACAATGTAGGTCCACATTTGCATTGGAGTGAATTTTCATGCAAATATAACTATGCTTATATTTCACTCCACCCAATTTAACTTCTCCAGATTTTTTTGCAGAACCTCTGCCATGTGTGTGTATTTAAGACACCAATGAACACCTTTTCCTGTTTTTTGCAGAACCTCTGCTTTCACACAAAGACATCAATTGACATTTTGTCAATTCTGGCCACTACATGGTTCCTGTTTTACTCTGTGCACGGCATTATGGGTGTATTGCTACACCATCCACTCTACTTGGCCCTGGCTCAAAGGATTACAGATACAGATTAGAGCTCTCTGTGTGCAAACATTTACAGGAGCTTCAGTAGATGTTCACTAATGAGTAAAAACAATTATATCTGTTAGAGTTTAGGCCTCAGATTCTGTCAACTTTTAACTGTTTAAAAGAACAATGGATGCAAACTCTCCCCACGTGTTGTTCTAACACAAATAAATGTATAAATTGCCATTATAATATGATTTTTTTTCTTATAAAAGGTACACTTTTTAAAAGTTATACTTAGTTGGACACTCATTAACATATGACAGAACAAGAAGTGATTTTCGAAATGCAGCATCCAATCACCATTATTGATCTACTAATGTTAAAGTACACTTACTGAAGAAGATGCTAGCATGAAATGCAGGCCATAATGCTAAAAATAGCCAGATAGGACTGGGTTAGTGGTGACATGTCACCAGCTAACATCTGCTTCATTCTCATGGGCATTTTGTGTGTGTGTGTGTAGTGCCTGGATAGTGAAATCAGAGAATATTTCTGTTGTGTAAGGGTAAAGGCTCAGTCTACACTACACCCTCTGTCCTCTGCTCTCATGTCTGGGATTGAGGAGGTCAAGGCTCGCCATGTTTGAGGAGAAACTGTGGTACAGAGGGCATCATGAGTAAAGCCATCTAAAAAAGGATGCTGTCTGGCTGTAGTCAGAAAATATCACTCTCTCCTAGAATGGGTTAGAGAGAGAGAGAGAGAGAGAGAGAGAGAGTCATCCAGATAAAGGACCTATGCCCTATTTGGACAAATGTGCACTTTATTTGTTTTTTTACCTATTAATAGAAAGGACAAAGTACTAAACTAAATAACAGGGTCATGGGGTTTGCATTGCTCTTCACTTTAGGAAAGGTTAGAAAGTATGCTTAGCTTTCTCTGAAGCATTGCAGGGCAGCACAGTACATTTTCATACAAATTGACTCCTGTCAATAGTTAATTGTGTAATATCCTGTGTGAGACACTGTTTCTGGTGCATCTCAGCCATGGTGGTCACACTGGTTTACTTGCCTAGTTGGTAGGCGATGGCCTTGCTGGCTACATGCTTGCAATCAGCATGCTTTAGGCTGGTCTAATCAGTTTTTGTTTGTTTTTGTTGTTTTCAAAAGAGCATTTAGCTCGATCTTACCACTTTTATTTTAGCATGGGCACACAGCACAAGTCATAACTATACTGATTTTCATCATGTATCATTTTTGATCAGGGACCTGCTATGCTATACACTTTATTCGGATCAAATTTGAAAGGCGATACTGTCCAAGGAGAATGAATGCAAAGCCGAAAATAAATGTGACAGTGCACAACCCATATATGTCAAATGTGAACTTCTAGTGACTTGTAATCACCTCCGCCTGAACAGAATGCAGCAGGGATTAAGTGGTCCCGCCAAAGACTTTTGTTTACCAGCTGCAGGCGGAATTGGATAGCTGTGCTGCCGACCCAGCTCGAGTGTAATCTGTAAACATGAACATCAAACAAAACCATCTTTTGCCTGTATTGCATTGTAGAAAGGATGTGAACATACATTTGGCAGGACCCGTTGTAGTCCATTCTATTAACCAAAACATCTCTGAAACCCCTTTAGGTGAAGGATAAAATACCTTAAATACTATTCCAGGTGACGATCGATCACACTGTCCTCTCAACACCTCCACTCATGAGAGCTGAAAACAGTCCTGGCCAGGCTAATCATGACTCTGCATTCTCTAACTTGGTAAGAACTTGAACTCTGGCTTCTCATAGCTGAGTAGAGGTCATGCCTCCCCATGCCACTTTTCACATGCCAGCTATGCAGACTATTCTGGGACATGCAACAAGTCCTGGAACCTAATCCTGGGAACAGCAATGTCTGGGTTACTGGATTCCCTGTTGCTTTCTTCCAGGGGCTATAGAAGTACACAGACTGTGGGGGCAGCGTGGCAACTGGCTTTACATTTCAATAGCTGTAAAAGTCTGCAGCTAGTCTAGCCAATGCACTGTTTGCTTGTCTGCCACCATGATTATGCAAGCGGTTTTGGATCTGGGTTTGTGTTGTGTGTAGTGCGCCACTGATATTGAATTGACAAGTACATATGAATATTATGTAAAGGACATGTTAAACATGGCTAAAACTTCATTGCATGTTTCAGATGAATAAATGAAAAACTTACAGCACTACAGGAAAACAGAATTATGATACTTACTAATGATACTTATTGTTAAAATTTTCATTAACTTAGCTTAATATTTGAGTCCCTTTAGCATCACCATTATGAAATACGTACATTGTAGCTCACTGACATTCACCGCCATGAATTATTTGGAATATTCCACGTCACAGGGTTTTCAGATTTTTTATTTTTTTATTTTTATTTTAATTTTCTAAATATAAATGGGAAGGAGAAAAGCTCTCTAATTCTTTTTGTTTCTTTGTAAATAATATTAATTAATTGTAATGTATTTAATGTCCTCTTGCCATTGGCATGGATGCTGTATTTTCTAATTCTAAGATTAAGATTATGCTAATGTGACTCAGCACAGGAAATTCAAAAGTGAAGCTGCTGATAAAGACGTATGATGGTAAAGAATAATGTTTCTCTTTTAAGGGTGTTTTAAATGTGCTTTTAACTGATTCTGAGGTGCTTTAAAAAAGAATGGAGAAAGATTGTGATGGTCCACTAATTACCTTTCTCTTAAGTAGTGATTTTATGACAGTACTATCAAGCAAACCACCATTTGCAAGCAATGCAGTGTGCCTTGTGACACATTTTGATGCTTTTTAACATGCCATCTGGAATTTCCCTTCGCAACTTGACGTCCTTTCAGTGAAAAACATACAGTATATGACACAAGTGGCCAGTTGCCAAATAAAAAAGGCGGAGACAGCAAAGGGGCAGATTTTGAAATAGGAATGCACTTGCCCTCTGTAGTTATCATCAACAGAAACAAAAGTGATTTTCTTGAATAGACAACAGTATTGTTTCAATATTACTGTGTGTTTGCCTGACTTTACATAATAAGTGGCTAGCTAAGTAAAAAAAGTTCACTTAGTCATGCTGCATAAAGCCCAGTTTCAATGTCAAAAAAATCATACAAAGTATCATGTTATTTTATTAATCATATACATAAAAAGCATATATCCATCGATTTTTTTTCCAGAACAAAAAATAAAATTGCTTCACATCCCTATGGTTTCTGCATAGGTTCTGCTCCTGAACTTGGTGTTGATGGCATTCTCTCACCCCTCCAAGGGATAATCTAAACTTCATTTAAGCTAATAGAGTAATAAAACAGGCCTTAAAATGGCATCTGGGATTCCTCCAGAGAAAAGGAGAGGGCAAGTTGACAAGATGTGATCAGATTTGCATACTCTGTCTCATGGCTTTACTTTTCCTTAAGCCATGTCTGTAAATAGAACCACAAAGTGAGCTATATAAATGAATTTCAAGATGACAATAACAAAGGAAGTGAAATCATTATGTAAAAACTAAAGTCCACCTTTGCAGAGATAATATAGCAACTAAACAAAACAACAGACAAAAAAAGTTTTTCATTTAATACCATCTCATATCTTCCAGTATAGTACAGATATACTATAGCTTGCTGTACTGCATGGATACAACTTATACACTGTTTGCAAATAATATTATGCACCAACTGTCTTCTGTATTTAGATATATCTACAGTTTTCATTCTGCAGTAAATGTTAAATTTGATATTTAAGAGTTTTTGATCATATATGAGCACAGAGCTTTCATATAGTGATCAAATATTAGTAATATTAGTCAAATGACACCTTTTAATTTAAACTGTAATAATTATTATTATTATTATTGAGGATTATACACACCATGCTTCAGTTTGACTGAGAGCTTACACAATTCTTAACATTCAAAGGGACTTTTCAAAGACATCCCACTGACTACTTACCATGTTACAAAACCACTGCCTTAAGGCACCTTTTTAAAAGGAGTGGTTAAACTGCTTATTTAAACAGATTTCTGACTACATTGTGTACCAATACTGATAACCACAAGATCAAATCGAGCCAAAATGACGCATGAGAGGTTGCCTCACTTGGCCTGTTTTTGTTGTTTTGGGTTTTTTTTTTTCCAGTTAAAGCATTTCACTGCACGTCATACTGTGTATGGTTGTGTATGTAACCGATAAAATTAGAATGTAAGTGTTGATTAAGGCAGTAAACAGAAAATCTGTAATGCAAGACCATTGCACTAGTCAAAAGTGTAGAGTACTTTATCATTCTGACCCTTTTTTTTTTTTTTCATTTTTCTTGGGGGAAGTTATGGGTGAACGTCCATACGTTCAAATTCTGCAGCATTGCCAAGAAGGAATTTATGAGAAATAGTGGGTACATTCCCATGTGCCTGTTAAGACAAAGTTCAATCAAACTCTGATTATCCAATCATCCATTTTGTTTTTAATCTGTTATGGTTTTCAGCAAAAAAAAAACCTTTATCTATTATATAATCTTAGCTGTGCATTCCACAGCACATGATTTCCCAGACATGAGGAGTATGCTTGTGAAGCTAGAATGCTTGTGTCCCGTAAGCCATATCAACACTTAGGATGGACTCTGGGATCAGCCAGGAAAGGTCTGAGACCTGTGTAGCATAAGCAGGGGCTAATCAGCAGCCAGCACTACACGCTAATCCCACCCTTCTTTATGCCACTAGCACAAGGTCAGATTATCACAAAGGCCCTGACCTGGGTGAGTCAATGGCAGAGGGGTCCACAAGGGGAGTGAAAAGTGTTAGGACAATGCTGACTCATCAGAGCCGATCTGGACCTAAACCCTCCTGGCAGAATGCAGATTTAACAACAGAATAAACATTCACCCAGCTAGTAAAATATTGCCTTATTCTAAATCTTTTAGTCTGCCTTTGGAATAAAACAAGTGAGACAAGACCTTGGTGAATACACCATAACATCACAGCTCTGTCTTATTTCTTTATTTCAGTTAACATTCAGACTGTTTGTGTACTTGCTTTCAAAATGCAACCAGGGGCCTTGCCAAGCTCAGCACTGATCTGTTGTGTTGCTGTATCTCTGGCTTTAAATGAACCTCTCAGCCCTTTGCGTGCCACACCGCGCTTCCCTCTCAAATCATCGATTTCCAACCATGACATAATCTGATGGATTTTCTAAATATGGGATAAATCAATGTGCCGTTCAATGTATCACTGGCTACGACAACAAAACCAAACTATGAAAATTGAATTGAAACCTACTTTTGAATGTAATTTAGTAGAATTATTCCCTTAATTCATTCGAACTAAATAAAGCAAAGCTTTATGGTGCTAGGGCAGCGAATGAGTCTCTGGTTTTATACCAGCTCATTTCTCCCTGAATAGAATATAAATTACAGCTGTTGTTCTACAGTTTGCCTGCAATGAATATTAGACAGGACAATAGTGTCTTCTAGGTTGTATATCCAGTTTGTCAGGCATTTATAACCCTTCCTAAGGCTACTTTTGACCTGTGACCAGAGTGTCCCTGATGAGATGAGGTCATAGGGTGAACACCTATAAACGGCCCTGGCCTCTTTGTGTCCAACTCCTCGGTGCAGTCTTTGCTTTGTGTTTAGCCCATGTTGTTTTCGTGAACACTGCAGATGTGTTACATCAGTTTCATTTCGTTCTCTGTGAAGTGGGCAAGAAGACTATTTACTGACTATGTCCATAGTGATAAGGGCTGCATGAAGTTGCATTCAAAGTAAATGTAAGGCCATACACAAAGCCCATTTAGCAAATGCATGTCTATATTTTTTCCTCCCACTGAAAAAGTAACTTGGACAGTGTATAAATAAATACGTCATTTGATTTGTTTCTCTGTGGAACATTTCCAAGTGAAGACTGGAAAAAAAAACTGCAATTCTCTGGTTTGCCTGTAGGGGCGCTACTGCACTAGATTTCAAAAAGAACAAGAATGGAGAGCTGCATTTCAGTAGCAGATAGATAGATAGATAGATAGATAGATAGATAGATAGATAGATAGATAGATAGATAGATAGATAGATAGATAGATAGATAGATAGATAGATAGATAAGGACTTGACTCAAAGATTGTTAGCACTAATAAAAAAAACTTGCCTTGTAAGAGATTATTAATCTAGTAATGTTTTTATACAGTTTTCAGTCACTACATGGAAATCAATCAAGCTGAATATTAAGAGTGTGAGAGTGGGAAAGATGAATATTAAGAGCGGAAGTGTTTGTTTAACCACAGTTAACACTTCTTTATGTGAATTACAGAAAGACTATTTGAGAAACTGTGACATGTTCAGGTCGGGAAAGGAAGTTAAAAACAATGTAAACATTTTGCATACAGTACAAATGACACGTCACTAACATTTTAATGCTTGGGAAAAAGTTTTATTTAGCTCCAAGGAAGAACGAAGACAAGTTCAAAACCATTCCAAACAGAAATTTGTTGGTTATGTAGTGTTGATGATCACTGAATAAAACACAAAAAGAGTTATACCAATGTCAGAAAAAAAGAAAATATTGCACTTTGGTTCTAAAAAAATAACAAAATAAAATAAATCCACAAATATTTTCTACTTCATTCATTTCTCAAAAAGAGAGTGAAGAGAGCTTTAACACTGGACTAAATGGAAGGCCAAGCACAGAAATTGACCGACCATGAAAGAAAAAAAAAAAACACAATAATTTTTTTTTTTCTTTTAAGCTTATTGTTTTTGCCTACGGCCCAAATCACTAGCCTGTTGTGATTTTGCTAGTTGTGGATTACCAAAAACAAAAACAAAAAATGAACAAAACAGACATAAACAAGAAAGGAGTTGTAGCGTCTCAGAATAGCGATGACTATTCCGTCCACTAGCAACTCAGCTCTCTGAAGGTGTGCTAGACCACAGCTATTGTTCCCAAAATAAAGCCAGGTGAAGGAAACAGAACTGCTCCTGATCGTCTGACCAGGAAGCAAGCCTTAAATGCCCGTAATGGTAATCAAAGCTAGTCATCACAAAACAAGATTTAAGCCATAGCAAATCGGAGTGGCATGTCTGGGGATCAGTGCTCACTTTGAAGGACTATTTGGTTTTCCCTTTTTGTCCTTTTAAACATAAACATGCTTCAGACGACACAGAGACAGCCGGAAGGTTCTGAGTTGTAATGAGTGTGAGTGATGAACCAGGTCAGTTCTTCAAGGCCACTATGATAAGACCACTTTAATGAGTCTGTGTATGTTTGAAGCAGAAGTCCAAAACTTGTTGAATTCTACACACCCCTTCGAGAAACCAAAAATGACACGTACACGCACACATCAGCTACTTGACTATGATCACCCATAGCGTCCTTTCAAAGGGTCATAAATTTAAGCCATGTATCAGACATTGCTTAAACCATTTTCACTGGGAGATGGCTGAATGCCAAACTTCCTCCAGACCTCAGTGAGATATGATTAATCTTTACATTTCGTTTAAAAAAAATAAAAAATAAACGGTGCTACAAGTTTGCCGTAAGCGGTGCGTTAATGTAGTTGTTGAATGAGTTCTAGAAACTAATGTATGCCTCATTTCAACATGGTACGAGCCACGGTTTAGGCTGCATCGAATTTCTTCGTGGGTCCTTTCAGAGTCTCGGTCAATGTTCTCTCACGTTTTGCTTTGAATCATATCTGCCATCACTGGCCTGGAGGAATGTTGGGACAAAAATAAAACGAAGTAAAACAGGACAAAAAGGGAATGTCGTTCGTCTTAGAAAGCTGCCTTGTGCATTGTCTTGTCTGTTCTGTTAATCTAATCTACTTTTTTTTTTGTCTCACTTACATCCTTTTTTTTTGCTTTCAAACAGTGCAATTGAAACAATGTCTTTTTTCATATATATTTTTTTTTGTTTCCAACCTTTTGGCAAGTGAGAAGTTCTCCTGAGACTGAGTGCTTTTTAGGCAGTACTATATAGGAGCCTGCACTGCGTTACACTACAAATAAAAAAAGGCAACAAACTGTTCAGGCCGTTTGCAGGCGAACTGCTGGGTTCCACCCTGTTTTATCTCTCCGCCCTGCCTACACATGCAAGTGGCAAATGTCTTCCGTTTTCTACCACAAAGCATGCGCTAGAGCATAATCCCCAAACAGACGGAGATTGGCTTAAAGGCATTCTATGTTTAAAATTTATAGATGGTGTCCATGTGAACAGGAGGGAAAAAAAAACAGAAAAGTCACACTGCTATTACAAGTCACACGGGCAACAATGCCGTGCCTGAAGGACTTTTCAGGTGGTGTTTGCCGCTGGGTGCAGTTTGTCATCTGCATGTCCTTACAAGGGAACGCAATTAAGAAAAATAAAACCACCTTAGAGAACAGCTGAAACTAGATCAGAACAGGATTCGAGTCTCTGCGTCTCAGTCAGATTTTTGTCTCTGAATCTATTCTCGGCAAGCTGTACGGATAAAGCAAAACAAGCCTGCAATCATTTAGTCATATTAGACCAAGACAGTGAAAAACAAAACAATTAGTGATTTTCAAACTGAGCCTCATAACTCAAGCTAAAAAATACGATGTGCAAAAATCCACAACAGAAGCAAGAGATTCTAGTTTTCTCTCCTTTGTACTGCAGGTGGTGGCTATAGCGTGTCCTCTGCATATTTTGTCTGTCTCCAGGTAGCTCTGTGCTACAGAACCTTACTTTGTGCCATGGTTACAGAAAGAAGCATGAGGACAACAGAAACTAGGCTGATTAAATCCTGGCGTCGCAGTCCAACCAGGTGCATCTGTCCACAGGGATCGACACAGATGATGAGCAATGTGATCACACTTCCCTGTGGCAGGAATGAAGTGACATGGCAGCAACTTCCTGCACTTTACTGTCCTTCCTCCTGCATGTTCACTTTCTCTCGGCATCGACAGCAGCGCAAGTGCGCTCGTTGTCTCCGGGAAAAACTGAAAGTCGAAAGTTTGAAGGGCACGACTGCTCTGAGCTGGTGCTATGAGCTTTTCAGCGTGATGGACATGTGTCGGGCCTCTGCTCCTCTGGCTGTCTGGTTTGATCTGGATTTGGATCAATCTAGAAGGAAGGAATAGAGCAACACGGCTAAAGTTAGAACATAGAAGTCAGACAGGTAAATACAGATCAGACAACCTGGAGTCACACTAAAATTTACTGACCCACTATTATAGTGGATTCACGTCATGGTGTAATTACAATAATTATGAGGTGATGGCTCAGGGATATTGCTCAAAGCTCTTCATCTCCTTGGAGTCAGAAATGGATTGTTTCAGTGGAAACACACTTTAAGGAGATAAACTGTGACCTTCCTAACTGCATTAAACTGTGGACGTCACTGCATTTTTTGTTTGTTTGTTTCTTTTGCATGTGTTTGTTTATAACATGACTTTACACCCTATCACGTCAGAGCCTTCAGAGTTCCCTCCTGGTAATTACAGGTTCCAGAAAGTCTCTTAAACCCTTCTTACAAGTTGGAAGCTCATAAATACTGTAATTTCAAAATGATGTGAACATATTTCCATGTGTTACATTAATCTGTTAAATTCTCAGCAATTAGTTCTCTTCTGCAAATCTAGCCACATGTAATTTATTGGTAATATTTACCTCAGAATATGGAGGAGGAGGCTGGAAGCGGAACTCCTGGATGTAGGCAAACAGTGGGCCATCGAAATCTTCACGGCCTGAGGACACTTCCAGGCAGTTTTGTCTCTGCTCCTCTGTGACCACCTCTGCATATGCTGGGGGAGCTACAAACAGATGAACAGAAAACCATGTTGTATTTGCATGCTTTTTCTGTTAACCATTAACATCCCACTTCCTAGTTCAGCAGTGTTAGACATGCATGGCTAAGCACAGCAAATGTTTGACTCTATTGTGCCGTGTGTGCAGGGCAAACCATATCTCAGAGTCAAATATAAAAGGAGTATAACATATTATATTGTGTAACACCAGAACTCACCTTCAGGTCTCTCTGGGAGACTCATCCCTAGCCAGTTCATGGTCATGCTACACTGGCTGCTAACAGAGGATGTGCGACTGCCAAATGGATGCAGAGGGATAGTGCCAATCACCAGAGGCAGGTTGAGGGACAAGTTCATAGCTCCTGGAATGTCCACATAGACCTAGAGAAAATAAGCAGTAGCGAAAGGTCAGTTTACACGTAGCATTAGATATCTACGTAATGATCCTGATAAAAAAGGTCAGTTTTATGACATCTTGTGAACATATTATGCAAGTAAAGGATGGAACTGTTTCACAGGGTTATGAGGTCATTAGTATAGCCAAAGACTAAATTTGTGGCCTCAGTGTTTTCCTTTCAGTGATCTCTTGCCTTTTAAAATCTTTGAACAAAATTAAAACTGTCTTCAAACCTTGGTTTGAGAGTATGTCGAGATAAATAGAAAGCATTCTTTAAAACAGAGAAACAACTTAAATGCAGATAACCAATCCAAGATCAGTTAGGAAAGCAAGAAGTCAATTTGTGTGTTACTAAATATTCAGAAGAAGTTCTGTAAATGTTTTTACATGTTTTGACAATGATAAGCCAAAAGTCTGTAAGGAACTAATAAAGGATCCTGACTCACCATGAGTGAATACTCCACTCGAATGATGGTGCAGTCCAGGATGGACGGTGACACGGGGGGAATCTTCAGCAACTTTCCGTTCCATGTCTCTGTCTTGCCAGAAGACAGTGACTCTCCACGGATGTTGGCCACAAGCTGCTTGATCTCCTTCATCTTCCCTTTAGCGTAAAAGGTCTGAGTTTGGTAGATGGCAGCCTTTGGCACGACCATGCGCGAGGAGCAGTTTTCAATTTCTGCGAAGATCTGAATCGATTCTCCTGCAAGAACCAATATGATCTGTTTATTCTAACAGCAAATGACCGATATGTCTAGTCAAACAAAAAGAATACCAAGATCTTTATGGATAAATGAGATAAAATTGTTGCTTGGGATATGTTACCTGGGGTGTAACCCTTCCTTTCGATTTTGGCACTTAGGGAGATTGGACCTGAGGTGCAGAACCAGCAGCATAGTGTCTTGTCTTTCGTGCCTGCCTGTGGAGACTGTAAAAAGCAGAAACAAGACAATGTCAGTGTCTTGAGACTTGTTAGCTGTGGAATATCTCATATATACCCTGTTATGCAGTGGTTAGTACAATGGTCCTCAAGGACTCCCAGTCAGTCCACAATTTCACTCACTTGTGACCCCAAAGCCCCACAACACACCCAGAACAAGGTTTCAAAGAACAGAAAATATTTGTACAGGTGGATGGTTAAGGTTTGGCACTGACAACAACTAGGTGGCCTGGGAGGCCCTGAGGACCAATTTGAAAACCCCAGTACTGTAGGAAGAAACCCCCTAGTCATCAAAAGAAGACGATAAAGTAAAAATAGAGAACATAATGGGAGGCAGACATCACTTACCAGCAGGAGGGGAGTGTTAATGTCGATGTGTTCGAAAACGGTGAACTCTTTCTTGGTCTTCATGGGCAGAAGCCATGGTCTATGCAGCTCTGCTTTCACCCAGTAGCGCACGCTGCCATGCTTCCCTTCGAAAGAGGTAGCCAAAGGTCTGCACATAGGAAAGAGAAAGGTGGCATGAAACAAACCGAAAGCCTTTTACCCGATACCTGCGGGTCATCGTTTCACTTTCACGTTAAGCTGGGAAATGACAAGAGGGCACTCACGTTTGTGGAAGCTCAAAGCTAAATGCATACTCGTGTCTTCCTGAATGAATTGTGGTGAGACCTTCCTCAGAGTTATCGTCATCTGAAACAGAAGAGAACAATATTCCGAATACATGTATACCTTACCTGAGACAGTACTATATAATATAATATAATATAACAAGAAGAGAGCAGGATTTCATTGATTTGTGTTGAGTTACATAAATTGAGAGACATTCAAAAAGCAATTGTTTTTAAAATAAAAATCTTTAATTAGACCATTAATATATATATATATATATATATATATATATATATATATATATATATATTTATTGTGTGTGTGAGTTATTTGATTCTTTGAATTAAAATGGGAGACATTTATAAAGGGCAGCGCATTTCCATGTAGAAATAAATCGTAAAAATATATAAATTCATTCGATAAGCTAAAAAGTTTAAAGAAATAATATAGTTTTTTGAGTCTTTGAGACTTCCTCTCCGCCAGCTCAGCGTTCTCTCGCTCAGCTTCAGCCGGAGCCGCGTGCACGCGCACATCTGTCAATCACAAGGCAGAGTCGAACAAGAGAAGACCGGACTAAACCGGAGCTGGCTGCTTCAGCGCGCCGCCTCGCGCATTACGCATTCACATCCGTGCAGCGTTCACCAAGGCGCTGCAGCTGAGACTTGTTTACTGTTTTCCACTAGCCTGTGCCCTGCACTCAAGAAATGTTCCCCCATTTCAATTTCTTTTTTTCTTCACTTGAAGGAATAAACCAAACGAGACAGGCAACGCCAATGACGAGACAGAATACCGACTATATTTCTAAATTTCTTCTCTTTTATTGTTGGCAATTTCAACGTTACAAACGATACAACTGGTGGATTTGATTGCAAAGACACAAAATAACACATTACAGAAGGAATTTTCATTGCAGGGAAAAAAAAGTCAGTGACAGTATATATTAAATATAACGTATATAAAAAGGTAAAGCAATTACAAAAGCTATCTTGTACAGAAATTTAGCATGCAAGTTAACATTCATTTCGCCGCAGTTGTATGCCATTAACACTGAGAATCCTTCTACATGCGCTGATCTACATCCATACAAAGAATGACATGAATACAGATATCGGTTCTTCAGACTGCTGTGCCATGGCCATAGGTTCAGGCTAGAATATCCATTTGCGTGTGATTGTCCGGCAGCTTGTATGTTTGCAAAACATTTGCAAGGCTGCAGAGGTACACTTGAACGCAAGCATTTCGGTTTCATGTATAAAAAATAATAATAATAATCAAACACGTAATGCCAGTATTTGCATGCAAATTACGTGCAAACGTTTAATGCATGCGGTCCACGAGGTATAAAGGGTATTTTTAAAGAAAAGTTGCAGCTATGTAACACTTTCTGCAGAAGCGTGAGGTCATCGAAAACACGTTTTCTGGCGTCAGCCAATCAGGAGCGAGCGCGAGCAGGTACTGCATCAGAACAGGATTGAACCGCTTTTAACAATGGGTGGAAACTAGAGGCGAAATTGTGCTAAAACACCAAATAAACATCTTGTTTTTGCAGTTTTTCGGGTCAAAATAGCGAAATAGCTTTCTAGGGTACCAGAACTGACACTCGATTCGAGAAATTTGTATTTAGGAGAACTAAAAACCTGACTGAACCAACCCGAAGCCTTGTGTTGGCTTTGCTCGCCCATTCATTCTTCCTGACTTCTTTCCTGACAGTTGGTTTAAAGCAGAAGCAATGATAATAATAAAAATAATAATAATAATAATAATACAACAGTCTGAATACAAGACCATCCTCGATCTGGTTTGTTGTGAAAAGATTCCACCTTTTTCCATCATAATCAACACTGATGCAGAATTAAATGCACAATTAAACAGTTTGTGGTCACCACTTGTAAACAAGTCTTAAGCATCCACTGCAGCACCATTATATATTTATATAGATTTCTAGGCATATAACGCGTTAAAATAGTTTCCTTACCTCTGCCATGGCCAATAAGGATGTCTTTGTGATTTAGGTACTCCACTTCCTCGGTGTAATTCTGAGTGTAGGCAGTGTTGGATCCAGCATTTCTCGATTCAGTCCAGCGCACTTTGGCGAACCCCTTGGCGTGGATTTTCAGGGACTTGACGCGAATTTCTCCGGTCACTTCGATGAGGACTCTCCCTGAGACGCAGTCCCCGCTGGAGAAAACGGGGACATTGCTGTCATTGTGACAGTCGTAGCTTACTACGAAGCTTTTCACTTTTCCTAGCACCATGGCGGCAAGAAAAGAAGAAGAAGAAGAAGAAAAAAAGAACTGATGTATAAAATTCTGTAGAAAAAAAATAACAAGTCTATGAAAATAATCTCGTATGAAAAAAGCACGTCTCTACACGGTTTCGTGTCATTGATGTGCGAGAGCTGAATAACAGCAGAGGATGCTGTTATCGTAGCTCGACACAAGGCTCGGTGGTCCGCTATGAAAGACGGCGGAGTTTCGTCGCCCTGCTCACTTTAAGCGACGGTTTTGGTGAAAAACAACTTACTGCGCATGCGCCAAACTTTTCTATCCGCCCCCGGCTCGAAGGAGGGGGCATTCCCCTGTCCAGTACACACAGTACAGCGAACAGCTGAGCAATGGGAGAGACAACATCGTATATTTCACTTTTTCTTTTGCTTTACCAGAGAACTTCTAGATAGATAGATAGATAGATAGATAGATAGATAGATAGATAGTCTGACCATCTATCAAACTGACCATCTTAACCAGCTGGTAGAAGGGATACTTCTGTATTTCAGCCACTAATGCTGCACAACAATAAAGCTAAAATTAGAGAGTTTCAAACATTATTGATTCATAATAAGGAAGCTAAACAAAATACCCGAGGCCACTAGATGGGGAAAAAAAGGTGGATCAAAAGCTTGACCTCTACTAAGTAACTGAGTAGCTCATTAGACGTAATGGAGTTTTTTACAGAATGGAAATCAATGCATTATGTGTGTGTATTATATAGAATGTATTAAAAGTTTTTGGGTTTTTTTTTTTTAAACAAAGCACAAATGTCTCCTCCGTGGTGATGGTGATGATGAAGATGATGGTTTTACTGAGAAAAAGAAGTCATGCATTATTTATTTGGACCAAGTGCTGCAAGTATTCTTTACTTGTTATTGTCCATGTCCATGCAATTACTTCGCAAGACTGTTGCAGTGTGTAATCTATTAGGCCTCAATGCGCCACCTAGCGGTTATACTCGTACTTGACGCTTTTATTGTTGAGAGTTTTTATAAACACCTGTTGCATGCAACTGATTCATAACTTTTCTGCTGTACACTCTTTACTACTCAGACTCATGTGAGGTAGATAACATTAAGGGCATTACAGTGTACAGTGTGGAAATGTTGTATAAAAGTATAATAAACCCAACATAGGTCCATCTCCTAATCGCCATTAAACAAGATGAGAACATTTCTAAATATAATATTTTGTATGACATAATCTTTTATACATATTTTGCACAAGAGTATTTCGCAAAATAAACAGGTTAGAATATTTTAACAAGCAGAATTTGTTTTAAATAACTTCACGCGCTTGGACTGATTAAAGTCTGCTCAGCTGTCGCCCCCTAGTGGACAAATTCACTCATTGCAAAAGTGATGTATCTCATTCTCTCATTCGTGAGGCTTTCATGGTTAGGTTTTCCATTATATTTCCTTCTTATTAAAACTATGTGGTATCTGGCACCAAGATGTTAGCAGCAGATCCTTTAAGTTCTGTAATTTGCGAGGTGGGGTCTCGATGGATCGGACTTGTTTGTTCAGCACATCCCACAGATGCTCAATTGGATTGAGATCTGGGGAATTTGGAGGCCAAGTCAACACCTCAAACTCATTGTTGTGCTCATCAAACCATTCCTGAACCATTTTCCCCTTGTGGCATGGTGCATTATCCTGCTGAAAGAGGCCACAGACATCAGGGAATACCCTTTCCATGAAAGGGAGTAAATGGTCTGCAACATTGCTTAAGTAGGTGGTACGTGTCAGTTACATCCACATGGATTGCAGGATCCAAGGTTCCCGAGCAGAACATTGGCCAAAGCATAACACTGCCTCCACCGGCTTGCCTTCTTCCCATAGTGCACTAGGTAAGTGACGCACACACACTCGGCCATCTACGTGATGTAAAAGAAAATGTGATTCATCAGAACAGGCCACCTTCTTCCATTGCACAGTGGTTCAGTTTTGAAGCTCACATGCCCATTGTTGGTGCTTTCGGCGGTGCACGGGGGTCAGCATGGGCACCTTGACTGGTCTGCAGCTATGCAGCCCTATACACAACCAACTGCGATGCACTGTGTATTCTGACACCTTTCTATCAAAACCAGCATTAACTTCTTGAACAATTTGAGCAACAGTAGCTCGTCTGTTGGATCGGAACACATGGGCCAGCCTTTGCTCACCATGTGCATCAATGAGCCTTGGCCACCCATGACCACTTTTGGATAGATACTGACCACTGCAGACCGGGAACACCCCACAAGAGCTGCAGTTTTGGAGATTCTCTTATCCAGTCATCTAGCCATCACAATTTGGCCCTTGTCAAACTCTGAGGAGAAAATGTTCACTTGCTGCCAAATATATCCCACCCACTAACAGATGCCATGATGATGTTATGCCTGTTTGCCTGAATGGTATATTGCCTCCAAATTCCCAGATCTCAATTTAATCAAGCATCTGTGGGATGTGCTGGACAGACAAGTCCAATCCATGGAGGCCTCACCTTGCAACTTACAGGATTTAAAGGATGTGCTGCTAACATCTTGGTGCCAGATACCACAGCACATCTTCTGGGATCTAGTGGAGTCCATGCCTTGACGGGTCAGGGCTGTTTTGGCAGCAAAAGGGGGACCAACACAATATTAGGCAGGTGGTCATATATATAGAGGAATATAAATAGGTCATATATTTAAGGTTTAATTATTCACTGTTAATACTGTTTGTACATTTGTGGAAACAGTGCACAGATGATCAAAAGAAAACTAGAGAGAATGTTATGTAAAAGCAAGGCTGGAGAAGCCTTTCAGTGACACTTGAGACAGTAAAATAACCCCTAGATATTTTTCCCCATTTGAAATTCTGATATTTTAAATTCAGTCCAAATTTCCGATTCAATCATAAAATATCATTAACACCGATCAGGAAAGTCCATATGAAATACATTCTCGGGTGTGAAGATTTGCTGACTTGGGAGGAGAAACTAACAACAGAATACTAAGCACACGTTTTCCAATAACATTAAAGGACATTCAGAGGAAACAGAATATGAACAGAGTAGTAATAATACGTGTATATGTAATCATTTTCCCTGCATCATCAAACGTAATAGTTTTGTTGTTGATCTGTTGCTAGATTTTAGGCTTTTAAGCCCTCTCATCTAATTTCACAACCAGCCATCACTGTTATATCCTCAATTGTACTGTTGAGAGGGGAGTACTGAAAATGCAGGGCAAGATTGCATTGTTTTCCTGCACTGATAAGTACTTCATGAGTATAAGAGCTCATACCCAGTCAGATTTCTCCTAGGATCAGTGAGAATTTAGGGTGCACAATGAGATCCTTTATTAAGGTCATTTTCCTGACTAAGATACATTATGCAGTGGAACTGCAAAAACATAACTACTCACTTTCTGTGACTTCAGGCACGTTTACCTAGGGCGTGGTGTACAGTACACTCAACATAAGTCATCTTATGTTGACGGTGAAGTCCATATCGTTGCAGAACTGTTCGTCAATTAAGTCAACAAGCAGCCTGCCAAGCTCATTTTGTTCATAACACATAGGCATAATATAATATTGTACTATACAGTATGCACAAATTAGACTCTCTTTTTTATAATATAAAATATCTTTTTTATAATTCTTTTTATAATTACACAAAATATAGCTGACAACAAAATAAAACAAAACACAAAAGACAAGCCAGACCAATAAAACAAAAAAAAAAAGCAGTTTACATATTTATTTTTTCTCCACAATTATTTGAATCCATTAAAAAAAATAACTTGAATATAAATGAGATTTATTAATATAATAATCTGCAGTAGATTAAAACATTCAGTCTGGAGGTGGTGGTGCCATCCTGCCACCACTTAAGAAATGTAAAAGGGAAATTTGTGTTTTAGCTTAGATGTATGATGAAATTTTTTAGGAAGTTTATTTTAGTTTTTTTTTTTTTACATATGTAAACTAATTTTTTATACCACCTTCTCCACTGGAAACACTTTGAAAATAATATTGGGGCACTCACTGGTGGGTATAAAGCTGATTATATTACTGTGACAGTTTTGATGCACTGAGAACGAATCTTTTCATTTACCAAGCGATAAATATTTCTGGTAAAAACCTTAAGGTGAAAACAAAATGGCCGCAAGTAGACATAGAGGTAGATCGTAATGAGGCAAAATAACTGTCTGCCTTCATAAGCATGACACTGAGAAAAGCCTAAAACAAACAGGCAAACCAGTTCTCTGTAGCTTCAGTTATAACTTGCTTGTTTACTTTGTCACAGCATTGATATAGGTGGAGTCAAAAAGTATATGAATACATTGTTAAAGCTTTCCTCCAGTTTTCCTTTGGGTTTCTTTATCAAGCATATTCGAGAATAGCGATGTAAAATTATACTAGCCTCAATTTAATAGTGTATATGTTTCAATCTATTTTATTTAAGGCAACTTTCTGAAGTTTTTGAGTGAATTGTTTGCCTGACAGAGTGCTGTAAAAACCGTAAAAAGCATGGTTGTTGTCAATACCTGAATGATTCACAGCTTAATATTTACTTAATGATCATCTGGCAAGACATGAACATGCACAGCACCATTTTCTGGCATCCATTTAGGCCAATATAAGATCATGCATCTTAGTGTTTTTCTATAAAAAAAAGTTACTTCACAAGCTAACAAAAATAATGTGTTCATATATACCTATATAATTCACATATATTTATATGCCATTCATACTAAATGCCATAAATGTAAATTATACAAAATTAACTACAATTATTTGTTAATATCATGAACCTACTGAAGTGAATTCAAAATGCTATGCCATATGCAGCTAGCATAAAAAATTTGATTGTATGATGCAACTGACACCACAATAAGGATGAAGGCTGTAGTGGTTTTGCAGCATCTGCTACAATAATAATAATAATAATAATAATAATGGTGGTGATGATGATGTGCATGTATGGAGTATTAATAAAATTAGATTAATATTGTTTGCCTAACATAATATGCACACATTACATATATGATGCATCATCCATACCACAATTTCATGTGTCATCAAACTTTCAGATTATTAATGTTTCTCAGGCGATTTAGTTGGATAGGATTCTGGTTGTGTATTTGGATCTGGCCAGAACCCGGGGGGAGCTCCTGCTGGAACATATCCCGGGATAGCAGGCCCTGGACTGAACTGTGGAGCACTCGGTACTGGATTTTGCTGAGGGACCGATGGATTTGGATATCCCATAGGAGCGTACTGAGGATTAAAGGGTGGTGCTGATGGTCCAGAATTGAATTCTGAGGCTGCTGTGTTTGGATTTGGATAGAGGTCTGTATAGGATGGAGGAGGAACGTCTGGATTTGGACACATAGGCGATGGGGAGGGACTGGGGTAAAACCCTGGTGCTGGGCCAAAATTAGTGCCTGGGGGACTGGGCCCAAATCCAGACTGGGGTGGAGGCTGGTTCCATCCTGATGCACCTGGGTTCCCATGGGGATGAAAATCTGACTGAGATTGCCCTGGAGGAAAAATATGGCCTACAGGAAGAATGATGACTGGCATTTTGATCTCTGGGTCACTAGCATAAGGCACGTCCAAATAGACCTGTGGGGAAAAAAAAACAGTAAAAATATTTTAAAAATAATTAATATAAAAATAATTAATGCAGACAAGTGACAAATGACATGAAACTCCAGTGGCTTTGTAATGCTGCTGGAGGCTTTTTACAGAAAAAGTTTGTTCTTTTATATTTATTTGTCACTGCAAATTAATGCAAAGTTATGAAATTGTTCTTGTAGCTTGTGCTGGTCTGGTGATGTAACAAAAGAACTTTTTGATGTCCTTTTCTAAGCTTGGAATGAGTTGGAAAGAGTTTCAACTTTAAATTTGGATTTAAGAATGTCAATCAGTACAATTTGTTCATAGATTTCCAAGGATATTGAAAATTATGTATATTTTATTATTTATGTTTGTTTGTACAGTATGACGTATGTATATATGAAATATAGCTTCAGTTAAATTACACATTGTTGAATTTAGAAGCTAAAAATGCTGTATGAGGGGGAGACATTAGTACCTTAAATATGTAGTCCACTTTCATAATATTACAGTTTGTAACGCTCAAATTCAGATTGGCTGGAAGCGTCAGGTTCGTGCTGACTGTTTGCTTTGATCCAGATGGGATGGGATCTCCAACAATTTTGAAAATAGTATTGTGGGAATATTTGGAGTGACCCTGTGCAAAGAAGGACTGTGCTTGCTCAAGACTGTACTTCAGCTTGAGATCACGGGATGAAGAGTTATCGATGTCACTGGTAACCCGGATGACTTCACCTTTGAAATGGACAGAATACGGAAATAGGAGGTTAACAAATTCACATAGCTGTGACTTTTCTCATGAATTTCATATGTGCTTCTTGTTTTAATCAAGACATTAGCTGACCTTGCATATAACCCATTTTGTCAATTGTTGCTTTCACTGAAGTGCTTCCAGAGGTGAAAAGTTTCATCTTCTTGCCGACAGTTCCACTCTGTGGGCTCTGAGTGTCAAAGAACAAAATATAGTATTGAAATATAGCTAAATGACTATATTTCACATGTACAACTAGACCATTTTAAAAGTATATCACATAATTAACAGTATACATGTCTGGACTAAGTTTACATAGATGTAGTAAATACACAGATTAGATAGATAGCTATTAAAAAAAGCCACTAAAAGTGAAGAAAACAGACTTCTGTAATTCTCAATTCTCTCTAATGTTGCAATACAAAACATTCCCAGTTTGTTATGTGTGGTACATTTGGTTTGGTATTACACAAAATCTGAATTATGAAATCCACTTAATCTGCCAGCCACATTGCTTTCAGCCTAGCTGCATCATAGTTTAATTTATCTAACAAATCGTCCATTTAATGAGCAAGCCTAGACTATGAGCACTATTGTGGTGTTAAGGATCCCGCCTTTTATAGAGGAAAAGTATATAGAGGATTGTTTTCACCTGCACATACCATTAAATTAATGCCATTAATCCTTGGCACAAAGATAATTTCTGTCTTTTCAGTGCGGTCTATCTTCCATGAACGGTCCACTGTGACTTCCAGAAGGTACTTTACTGAGCCATGACAGCCATCAAAAGATGGTGGAAAATTTCTATGGTGCAGAAAATAGCAGACGTTATTTGTATATAATGTTAATGAATGTAAAATTCTATAAAATATTTAAAGCTGAACTCATATTTGGGGTTTTGGAGTTCTGCATACTCCATGTTGTAATAATAATACTTAAACATGTAGCTGATCTTTTAATCACAATGTGTGCTCTATGTAAATCCAAGCCAGACTCTTGCACATCTTTTCTGATTATGTAATATAGATTTATGTAAATCACTATAACCTCCTGAGTGATTAGTCTTTGTTTTGCTGTATGCCATGTTGGACTGCTGCATGCTGAAGGAATGTGTGGTTCAAGATATCATCTACTTTGCCATGCCCAGGCAAACACAAGACTGAAAGCTTTTTGTGTCATTACAAAACAGGGAGGATGTTTGAACAGCAAACTGAACATTGGTGTTACCTGAGCCCAAAACTATATTAGATTGGACTGTAGCTCAGTGTTTAGGCGGTGTAAAAAGTTTCAAGTTCAACTGATGGTATGTACCACAAGAAATCAATGCAGAGCCATACAGTTCCTAAGGTCTTTACACACTAACACTGCTTTCCATTAAAGGGCACAAATCCTGTTACCCAGTTTGTTTTCCCTTTCCTGTTTACCCATCCTCCCAGGCCCAACAAAGGTTCCATTTAGTGGTCTGTGCAATATGTAAATACCACATCTTGTCATGAGTTAATGGTTTCATTCATCTGCTGTAACTGCTTTATCCGGGTTAGGGGTGTGATGAATCGGACAACATTTGTTTTCTTACTCCATTTCAAATGCATGAGAAGGCTAACTAATGTAATGGTGTAAGATACAAAAGGTTTAATGGTGGTCCAGCGGCAGGATCCGCGGCCTGGGTTCGATTCCCGGGCAAGGAGCTAACCCAGCCACTGAAGAGTTAAGTCTCAGTGCCAGTACCAAGCCCGGATTAAATGGGAGGTTTGCATCAGGAAGGGCATCCCACATCAAACCTGTGCCAAATCTAAATGTGTGGACCAAATTAACCGCTCTTGGAAAACCTGAACAGGGAACAGCCGAAAGAACAACTATTATATATGTAATATATTATACAACAACTATTACATAGGTAATATACAGTCATGTTGTTTAAAACTGCTTATTTTTTACTACATTTAGGGCATTTAGCAGACATCCTTATCCAGAGCAACTTACATAAGTGGTTTGAAAAACACATCCTCAACCTTAGTCCCTCGGTCAAGAACTAAGAGTACAATCAAGAAAATGTTGTGAAAAGCAGTTCTTTTGTATTACTGCCATTAATTATATAGAATGGTAAAAATACAAAATACTATTAAAGTGAATCAATGCAAACCCATGAATAAAGACAAATAACACTGTAGCATCGTGACTACATTACTAAAATGAGTTGTGTTAAATTTCTTTTGGTAGCTTGTTCTCAGCTTTAGCAATAATGCTGCAAAACATTTAGCACGGTGTCCATTAAGAATATTGTCTAAATATCTGTTGACCAACCTGGAAAACAGAACAAAAAATCTAAATTTCAACATTGGACAACTAGTGGTTTTGTAATACTACTACTACTTCAGTTTAGTATTTCTCACAATAAGAGGTTTTCCGTCCTAAAACATCCCTAAAACCCATTCTTCTGCTTCCTTTAAGAGTCACCACAGTGGATCATTACATCTCTAAAATCCATTAAAGGCTGTTAAAAAGCTAATTGAGAATCACTATACTCACCCATGGGGCAGTTGAAATTGAAATGGATAAACATGCTTTCCGGCCTTAACCACACTGCTGTCTGGAAGTGAAAAAAACAAAAGAAAAAAGAGATGGATGGCATGGCAAAATAAGGCAGCTAATGTGACAATTGAATAGGAAAAGCAGAAAGTACAAGCATAAAAAATGTATATTTGGATGGATGGATGGATGGATGTTTTACTCCAATTTGGTAATGTGAGGAATAATACAGAAAATACTTACAGATCTCTCCACCCATTAATATCACCCCGGGATCTTCATTTTCTTGAAAAACAATAAAACAAAAAGTGTTTAAAAGTTTAATTCTTCAGAAATTGTATGTCTTTACTGGATGGTTAATATAAGAATGTGCGCATCATATTAAGATAAAAGATTCCTGTAATTGCAGTCATTTCATTAGGATTGAAAGAAAAGCGGGACACTGATGACCAAATGAGAACAGATGAACATGCCAAAAAAATACATAATAATGCACCCAGCGATAATGCCCAAGACTAAAATGTACTAAAAGCTTTTCTGAGACGGGAAAGCATTAGCTATGTTGAACCAGAACACACCCAGCTACATTTACGTCATTTGGTTAATGCTGTCATCCACAGTAAATTACACTTAAGATAACATCAAATAGAGAAAATACACTCACAGATCCCTAAACTCATACTGAGTAGAGCTTTCCTTTGCTCTCACTTCTTCAAGCCATGGATTTCACAAGAAGTTAAAAACATTCCATTGAAATTCAGGTTCATGTTGATATGACTGCATTGCACAATACCTGTAGATTTATTCAGGTGCCCTTTCATACCGCAAATCTGCCATTCTACCACATCCCTGGATACCTCAATGAAGTGCTTGGTGAGTGTATGTTTCTTCTTGTCTGCACTTGTCTCACTCTCAAATTAATTAACTTTCCTCACTCTGAATCAAGAAATTCAGCCAGTCCTGGAAATACTGGGCATGAACACATCCTCAAAGGGACATTAGCCCATCACAGAGCATCGTGCACACCCATTCACACTTTCAATAGCATTTATAGATTAATCTCTAAAATACTTAATGGCTTTAAACAGTTACTGTTCCCAGCTCTTCAATACATTTGTAACATACCTTATTTATTGGAAAATATTATCAGCTTATTTATATACAATGACCAGGCATAACATTATGACCACGGGCCTAATATTGTGTTGGTCCCTCTTTTGCTTCCAAAACAGACCCGTTATGCACTGTGTATTCTGACACCTTTCTCTCAGAACCAGCATTAACTTCTTCAGCAATCTGAGCAACAGTAGCTCATCTGTCGTATCGGATCACACGGGCCAGCCTTCGCTCTCCACGTGCATCAGACCAGGAACACCCCACAAGAGCTGCAATTTTGGAGATGCTCTGATCCAGTCATCTAGCCATCACAATTTGGCCCTTGTCAAAATCCTTACACTTGCCCATTTTTCCTGCTTCTAACACGCCAACTTTGAGGACAAAATGTTCACTTGCTCCCTAATATATCCCACCCACTAGCAGGTGCCATGATGAGGAGATATTCAGTATTATTCACTTCACCTGTCACTGCTCATAATGTTATGCCTGATCGGTGTATGTTTTTAATATCAGCAGCAGTATGTCAAAGTCTTGACTTAGACTCTCTCTCTTATTACCCTCCTTTTTATCCTAACATTATGATATATGAGTGAATTATGTAAGTGTCCATCTTTATCGTAGTAGTCTAGTCCATAGGTCAAAGCTGTTATGTAGAATAAACTAATCAGCTATGTCTGATCTAACATACTGTAGATATGTAAAGGGGATAACTCCTATTAACCACAAAAAAAAACATCTAAACATTTCAATTAATAAATCATTATTTTTGGTATACCAATTTCAACATAATTTGATCTTTTAATGACTAGAAGAAAAGGAGTCAAATGATTTACAGTGTCAGTCACTTAACCTGATAAAAACAGGTAACAAGTATAAAGTTTAAGGTTATAAATAAGAATTTTCACACGATAAGTCTGGACTTTAAGAAAAGTCCACTTCTGCCATATATTTGCTCATGAAATAAAATAAAAAGAAATATGTGCTGCATGTTTTATTTTCTTTTTCTACCTGGAGGAAACAGACTTCTACAGAACTCTTATCACCTGAGATAAAAAAAAAAAATCACGAGCAGGAAGGAGCACGAGGCTTACCGACCGCCTACACACACCAGTCTGTGTGCAGGAAGCCCAGTGAAGATTAGAGAGCAAATAAAACACACCCGCTGTGAAACAGACATATTTTTCGGGTTAAATATATTTACGGTTTCCTAAAAATTTGTCAACACATTTTAGAGGCAGAAAAAACACAGTTTTTATCACAACCTATTTGTCAGAAATCAGCCACAGTGACATCCGCAGTCATCCGCACCCCAGCCCCCCGCCCTACAGGTCATACAGCTGTTTACCTTTTTTTATATGTACTGTATACATAAACAAAACAACAGCATTGACTTACTTTTCTTGGAGGGATCCTGAATGAAATACTGTTTGAGTTTAAAGTATCTCTCATAAGCACTGTAATGATAATGTCGGTCATTCCGCCGCTCGCTCCAGCTGACTTTTGCTTCCCCTTTGCACTTTATGTAAAGGCTTTCAATCGTAACTTCCTTCGACACTTCCAAAACCACTTGGCCATTAATAACATCGCCATTTGTGAATGTGTTACTGTTATTTACCGGATTGTAATTGATGGTGAGCTGTTTGATCGATGACATTGTAGTGTATCACCCACAGAGCTAACAGCACGCTAAGCTACCCCGTCTCTCTCCTCGAGTGGTTTAGTGAAATCACGTAAACAGCAAAACCTCCCAAACTTCCTCAACAGCTTCCTGGCTATGGAAGGCCATAGGGGCCAAAGAGTCCAAAGGCTTTCTAAAGAAACACAAGTCAGTACAGAGGACTGTAAGCAAAAGCATTTTTTTTTTTTTTTAAATTTAATTGAAGAAACAGAAATAGTACAGTGCAAAGTCCTTATACCATGTAGAACATAAAATAATACATATAACCATCAGCCATAATATTATGAGCACAGAGAGGTAAAGTGAATAACACTGATGATCTCCTCATCATGGCACCTGTTAGTGGGTGGGATATATTAGGCACAAGTGAACATTTTGTCCTTAACGCTGATGTGTTAGAAGCAGGAAAAATGGGCAAGCGTAAGGATTTGAGCGAGTTTGCATATAGCTGCAGACCAGTCAGTGTGCCCATGCTGACCCCTGTGCACCCCCGAAAGCACCAACAATTGGCACATGAGCATCAGAACTGGACCACAGAGCAGTGGAAGAAGGTGGCCTGGTCTGATGAATCACGTTTTCTTTTACATCAAGTCGATGGCCGGATGCATGTGTATCGCTTACCTGGGGAACACATGCCACCAGAAATGGTTTGATGAGCACAACAACAAATTTGAAGTGTTGACTCGGCCTCCAAATTCCACAGATCTCAGTCCACTCAAGCATCTGTGGGATGTGCTGAACAAACAAGTCCGATCAATGGAGGCCCCACCTCGCAAATTACTGGACTTCAAGGATCTGCTGCAAACATCTTGGTGCCAGATACCACAGCACATCTTCAGGGAGCTAGTGGAGTCCATGCCTCCACGGGTCAGTGCTGTTTTGGCAGCAAAAGGGGGACCAACACAATATTAGGCAGGTGGTCATAATGTTATGCCTGATTGGTGTGTATGTGTACAGTATATGTGTGTAAAGAAAGAAAGAAAGAAAGAAAGAAAGAAAGAAAGAAAGAAAGAAAGAACATGAAATAACAAGAAAGTGAATTTATACCTAATCAGTAGAATCATCAAAACATCTTTTATAGCATTTCAAAATCTACCATTTATTATTATTAGTTAAATAAAAAAATTTAGGAGTTTCATCATGAGAACATTAAGAACCATGAAATACAATACATTGCCAAAAGTTTTGGGACACCCCTCCAAATCATTGAATTCAGGTTTTGGGGATGGCCCCTTCCTGTTCCAACATGACTGCACACCAGTGAACAAAGCAAGGTCCATAAAGACATGGATGAGAGAGTGGAACAGGAAGGGGTCATCCCCAAACTGTTCCCATAAAGTTGAGAACATGAAATTTTCCAAAATGTCTTTACACTGGAACTAAGGGACCAAGCCCAACCACTGAAAAACAACACCTGAATTCAATGATTTGGAAGGGTGTCCCAAAACCTTTGGCAATATAGTGTATAATATATTAAATAAGATCTCATTAACCTATTACTATAACTTGTCGATATTTATTTGATTGATGATGACATTTGAAGCATAAATTTGTCAATTCTGTGAACATTCATTTGATTGATGACACATGGCACAGGACTTCACCCAGCGCCTGCTGCTGTAAATGATCATGAACCCCAATCATCTGTCAAATCAGATAGTTGATGAGTTGGGAACTACAGTCCTCTCTCATAACACATCTCATTTCATCTCTATACTTCTTTGTGATTTCCAGTCTTACTTTCTGATTTTTATGTGGTATGGCATCTACATTTCTGCTTTCTTTCAACAGTCGATTGTAAAACAATTCAGCTCTGCCCTTTTTTGGTTGTTGTTGATGTCACTGGCATTTGTTGTTTTGGGGTTTTTTTTCTTCACAGCTCTCACAGAGACTGCTCTCTGGTCTTCATGTTTCATCCTTTTAAAGAAAAAGTCTTCATAGGCAGATACCCTGGGGCTCATTTATCAAGTTGGGTATGAGTGGATTTCTGCATATTATCATTAGTATCATCAGTATGCAAATGTAAACACAAGAAGACTTACTAGTATAAACATTGACTAGATTGCCTATAAGCCATATCATTTGCACAGATCAGTGGACTCGCATGTCATTTGTGGATTGCATTAAACTCTGGCAATGGAATGATTAGGGTGTGCTTGCTATACTAGGTGCTTGGTCATATGAAGCATGAACAGGTTTGAGAAAAGCTGTGTATTCTTTTCTTTTATTACTGTGAAGTCAATAAACATACCATACTAGTTAAGTAAAAATCAGTTTACAAATGAAATATGCAAACAAAAACTAAATACGGACTATAAATATGGACTAAATGACCTTGACAAATGACAACACACAACAAAAGCTAGACTATAAGACATATGAACCCAGAACATAAATATTGACACTAATTAGATGAAACAGAAAACAGGTCATGTGATATGCTGGGGCTGATGGCTAGGGTTGTTCTGTGCTGTATATAGAGCTACCATGACAGGAATTAATAAATAATCAGAAAAGTAAGGAAATAATATTCATTTGATTTTTAGCATGTCGCTAAATCATGCCAGGCACCTGATATTTTAAGAGTATTCGAACACTGTCGCTACAACTTTTTGCTCAGATCCTGAGAAGGCTTTGACATGCTTGAATTCAGTTCAATTTGGTTTGTATAGCGCTTTTAACAATGGAAATTGTCTCAAAGCAGTTTTACAGAAATACAAAAATTCAGAATAAAAATGACAGAGTTTGAATTTAAGTTTATATTTATCTCTAATGAGCAAGCCAGTGGCAGAGCAAAACTCCCTGAGATGACAAGAGGAAGAAACCTTGAGAGGAACCAGACTCAAAAGGGAACTCATCCTCATCTGTACTTTCTACAATATATATTTCTCTCCCTAAATAAACTATACAAAATATAACTTCAAAATCATTTCTAAATAAACAAGGGTCACCTTTATATGAAGGATCCCTCTATCACTAATTTGTTTGCATTATTCTTTGCACCCCTAGCACAGAGAATATCAACCATTATAATATATAATACAAAACATAAAATATCACTATGTACAGTTGATATACATTTTTTTTTTTATTATGGCTTTTTCAGTCCCTCAAACCCTCAATCTTTCAATAAATCAAATTGATTTGGAGTAGTTAAAGATTTGATTGAAGAATTTCCTGAGTGACCATCATTATTTATCCCTCACAGATAGGTCAACATAGCTTATCATGTCCTTTCTTTTATCTTCATCTGCTTTTATTTTGGCACATATGCATGCACACACACACACACACACACACACACACGTATATACTGTAGGTTTATGGACATACTTTTGGTATTTTCTTTCATAATTTTGGTTTATAAAATCTTACAAATGCATAAAAAATGTAAACAAAGTAATAGGGAAAAGTAGAAAACATTTTGACCCTACCGAAGTGAAACAGCACTGACTTATCAACTGTGATGACTTCAAAATTATTATGTATTGCACTGAAAAAAAGTGATTAATGCAGTTCTGACAATGCAGTCTATTTAGTATTATAAGGCTCTGGATTTGCTGGACTTTGCCAGTAACCAGTGGCGCCTGGACACTCCTGTGTTTGATATTCTGGTGCATGGTGTTGAGAAGCATGTAAAGAATCCATAGTGGTGTATGGTGGAGGACTAAGGGGTAATAGAGATGGGTGGAATCCTGATGCTGACGCATTTGAGTCTGGAAAGATGTCTGCATAGGAAGGTGGTGGTTCATCTGGATTGGCTGGCTGGGGGTATACACACGGGTATACATTTGTAGCTGGTCCAAAGGCAGCAGCAGGAACAAGGGGAAAGGGAACGAGTGCTGGTTGGAATGTAGAACCCATCTGTAATGATTGACGTCTGCTTTGACTACTATGGGAAGCTTCAAGTCTTTGCTGTGGAATGCAGTACTGGCCTGTTGGTATAATGATCAGTGGAAATATAATCTCTGGGTCTCTAGCGTAGGGAACATCCAAATACACCTTAAAATATGAAAGAAAGGAAGGATAAATGCATAAAAGCACATTCATGAAAATATCAGTAACATTAATAACAGTACAAGATTATTATCCAAAAAATATAACATCATTACCTTGAGCATGTACTCCACTTTAATAATGCCACAGTTTGTGATGGTTAGATCCAGGTTTAAAGGGATCTTCAGTCTACTGGTGAATGTTTTCTTGGACCTGGATGGAATGGGATCTTCCACGGCTTTGAAAATGACTTTTGTTGAATAGTTTTGCTTACCCTGGGCAGAGAATGTCTGTCTTTGTTCAAGTTTGAATTTGAGCTTGAGAGCACGAGATGTAGAGTTTTCAATATGGGTTTCAACTTTGATTCTCTCACCTGGAAAAAAAATGAAGAATTGACAAATACTAGATAACAAAAAAATGGTAGGTTTTAACAGCCTCTCTCTTGTCTATTGCTTAGGAAAGGCATTGTGTAATGTAAAATTACCTTGCATGTAGCCCTTTTTGTCAGTAGATGCTCTGACTAAGGCACTTCCAGAGGTGAAAAGTTTCATCTTTTTTTCTATGGACCCAGAAAGTGGAGTCTATGTATAGAACAGCAAAAAAAGAAAATGTATTTAAAGTCAGTACACAGAACACAATAGCAATAGCCTGTTATTTGTATTTCAATTCATTCATTCATGTTCAGCAGCTGCTTTATTCTAATCAGGGTCATGATGATCTCATAGCATTTACTGGGTATGAGGTGGGAATATATCTGGGGTCAGAGAAACCAGAGAACCCAGATAAAATTCACAGAAGCACACTAAGAGAGAGCATTCAAAATTAAAATTCCACACAGGCAAAACCTGAGCCCGGGATTGAAACAAGAACCCTGAAGCTGTGAGAGAAATAAGCTTATCACTGTACTGCATTGCCCTGCTTTGGTTCAATTGAATGTAATTTAACATTATAAGCATCATAAGCACATACCATTAAATGAGCACTATTTTCAGAAGTTTTTGACACAAAGATGAATTCTTTCTTTGCAGTCTGAGGCATCTTCCATGATCTACTCAGTTTGGCCTGAAGGACGTGTGTAATTGATCCGTAAGATCCTTTAAAAGATGATGGGGTGTTCCTACAAAAACAAATAATAATAATGTCATTACATGTGAATTTTACATTTTCTAGAGGAAGTGGCATACTACTATTGAATCATTGTGACCATTTTCAACATTGAGACCATACTTTGAGAACATGGCTCCTCTGTGACATGTTTTCGAAATTCATTTTTGCTTCAAGCTCGCCAACTTCTCTGTTAATGTGAATTTAGTTTCTATGCAAGTATGGACATGGGTCATGTTCACAAAATATCACATGGTATGGGAATATGAGTGAAATGATTCAAAGGGAATGAATGAATTCTCCCTCACAGACTAGTCAATAAACAATATTTCATACTGGGCATGACTAAGTTTAGATACGCTCACTGTCCACTTTATTAGGAACACCTGCTCATTTGTGCAGTTATCCAATCAGTCAATCATGTGGCAACAGCAGAAAAATCATTCAGATACAGCTCAAGAGCTTCAGTTAATGTTCACATCAAACATTAGACTGAGTAAAAATTGTGATCTCCGTGTTTTTAACTGTGGCATGGTTTATTGCAGAATATTTCAGAAACCTCTGATTTACATAGATTTTCATACACATCAGCCTCTAGATTGGAGTGGATGACTGCATAAATGAGCAAGTGTACATTAAAATGACATTAAATTTTAAGGTCAGTGTATATCCACTGACATTAAGATCTAGGACCTTATTTTTTCTATTATAGGATCTAGGACATCTTAATGTTTTCTGTTAAACTGAGCATGTAGAGTAAAACAGCAAACTATATTTTATATTATCAGCATTATTTTCTCCGGAATTATTTACCCGTGAGGAAGCTGAAATGAAAACGGAAAGGTATGGTGTCCTGGAGTAACCAAATTGTTGTCTGTAAATTCAAACCATAGAAAAAAGTAAGTGTGTCAGTTCTCATAAACCAAAATACCAAAAAAAAAGTTTTTTTATGCTTAAATATACGTCATACTTTAAATCTACTGCACTTGCACCAATTCCATTTATAATTACTATTTATAGTACTCAGGAATCTGTGCAAAAAATAAATAAATAAATAAATAAAATAAAAGAATACACTTACATTTCTCCCCATTTGTTGTTACAAGTGTGGCTCCATTTCCTTCTGTAAAGACAACACACTGCAATTTATGATCTATAAGAATAAGATTTATTGGCTTTTGCAATACTGATATTGCACAGAATATACAGCCCTCTAAAGATGTATGAGTTACATGGGTAACATTTTAAAACGAATCCATTTGGTCTAATTAACCAGGCTTTTTCCAAATAAAACTCTTGTTCAAATAAAATATTTGTTTGTGAAAAGCAGTAGCCATATCTGATTCACATTATCTGACTCACAAATGTCTTATCGCATTTTTTTCTCCAGCACAGCGATACAAGCAAACAGGAGCCAACAAGGCACGATACATTTGTTGAAAATAAATGTACAACGCCTTTAGGCAATGCTCTGATAACAGATATAGGAACATTTTGTGCATCCATTAGTCGATCACATGTTTTCAAATCCCTGTTGCCTCCAAATGAATAATGAACAAAAGAATATTAAAGCAGAACTTTCTCATGTAATACACATTTATTCCTAATTATTAGAATTAATTAATTTAGATTTATTCCTGCAGGTGAATTTGTTTTTAAAAGGCTATTCTACAGTCCAAAGCATTTTTTATCTGTGTCCTAAGACCCTTTCTGATCACTACACTCTCAGAGTGGGGGAAAAAAGGAAATAAACTGTAACATTTATTGTAGCTGAGGTGGTATGGTTCTCTTTTGTACCTTTATTATCTATCTTTCACCTTTGGAATACCTTTACAATGATTTAATGATATAAATTGAGCCACAATGCCCTTTCTACAGCATTAAAGGCACAATACACCTTTTTAAGGTTACAGACTATAGAAGGGATGTCCAATCTGATCCACAAAGAGACGGTGTGGGTGCAGGTTTCCATTCTAATCAAAAAAGAAATTTCAATGCTAAATCCACCTGTTGGTGAAATATTGACAGGTGAAGTATACTGAAAAGTGAGTAAAGCTTTGCACAAAGTAAACTAAGTCACGATTTACTAAAAGAACTTTTTTAATTAGCATTACGAACATATACAAATCCTCAGCTCTGCATTTAGAAAGTCATTTGTATTACTTTTGAAAGACTTATTCCTGCAGGTGAAATTTTTTAAAAAGACTATTCTATAGTCCAAAGCATTATTATCTATGTGTCCTAATATTTCAGTGTAAGACCCTTTCTCACTCGCTATACTCTCAGGATGGGGAGAAAAGAACATAAACTGCACCTTTCATTGTAGCTGGGGTGGTACGCTTCTTATTTGTACCTTTATTATCTAGCCTTCACCTTTCGGATACATTAAAAATTGTTTTGTGGTACATAAACTGGACTACAATGCCCTTTCTACAGCATTACACGCACAATACACCTTTCTAAGGTTACATAATAAAGCAGGGATGTCCGATCTGATCCACAAAAGGGCCGGTGTGAGTGCAGGTTTTCATTCCAATCAAGCAGGAGCCTCACCTGATTCCACCTGCTTAATCAACTGATCTTGGCTTTCAGTAGGCTCAGGCGTGGCATCAGCTCAGGTTGGAATGAAAACCTGCACCCACCCCGGCCCTTTGTGGATAAGATCGGACTCCTCTGTACTAAAGGTTAAAAAACTAAAACCCCATGATGATGATGATGATGATGATACCTCCACAGCAACACGTCCCTTCTCTCTGAATGCCTTTTAGACACGCCTTTCAAGAAGTAAACAAACCGGATATCCCAAATTCACTTTAATCCCACTTTAACAAGATTTAGACATATATAGTGTTAGTTTCACTTTTATGACAACAACTTAAGCAGGATGTTTTGACTAGTGATATATGAACAATAGGAGCATTTCTAAGAGATAACTCTTAACTCTAAACGAGCTATCAAACTGTTTACAACAAATAAGATGAGCCTGCATGTCATCAAAATAAAACACAGCCACGGTTATTAGTGCTTACCTATCTTCGACTTGTCCCAAATGATGATTTGTTTGAGTTTGAAGTATCTTTCATGGGCGCTGTAGGAGTCGTCCGAGTTATTGCTGCTGTTTGACTCGGTCCAGTGGACATTCGCGTCCCCTTTACACTTTATATACAGTTTCTCAATCCGTACCTCTTTGCTCACTTCCAAAACAAGTCTCCCCTGGATAGTGTCTCCATTCGTGAACGTGTTGCTCTCGTTAATCGGATCGTACTTTATTGAGAAGGTTTTGATACTTCCAGACATTGTCCTGACTCGAGGCTGGACAGCTGAATAGACATGAGCACGATGAACAACACTACACTGGTGACATGCAGTAGTGTAATAGGAATTTCCCCTTAGAGGTGTGGACTTTCCAGTCAAGTGAGTGTGGAGGGAGAAATGACAGTGACGTCGCTTCCTCCTTACCTTATTATTGTATCTGACCACAACATTAAATTGGCTTGGAGAATGGTTGATAAATTCTTTGTTAATAATAAAGTAAAGGAAGTTGCGTATCAAATATTGCCTAGGATTTATCCAGTGAATCGTGTACTGGAAGCTTTTAAAGTGAACTTTTAAAGTGAATATTGACTACTCCTGTGAATTCTGTAGTCATGAAAAAGAAACCATTTTTTTCCCATTCATTTTTTTTCCCATTGTATTTATGCAAAGATATATTAGATTGATGTTGAGAATTTCATGACAAGAAAACTTAATACAGCTGTTAAACTGGGTAATGATATCTGTTAATGATTGATATAATGATATATGTTAATGATTATGGGATAGACAAGGATAAAGCGAATATTATTCATTTACTGGTTGTAATGGGGAAGCTTCATATACACAAAATAAAGGTGGGGGGGTAAGCCTAATTTCTTTCATTTTATCAACGAATTTAAACAAAACTGCAATATAGTATATAAATGTAAAACAAAACAAAAACGCTCTCAAGACTTCTAATATTATCTGCAAATTTGAAATAGACAAGTAAACTGTACCGTCTTTATTTAAAATATTTTTATTTTGTTTGTTTGTTTTCTTTATTCCTCTAGCTAAATTTGATTTGACCTGTAATCCTGTGTACTGATGGCATTTATATACAACGTTGTAATTCTCTTGTTGTTATATACTGTATGTTCATATGCAATAATAATAATAATAATAATAATAATAATAATAATAATAAAAAACTGCGGTTATCACGCCGTAAAAATATAAATTAAATTAAATATATTAAATTAAATTAAATTAAATTAAAATGACAAATGATTTCAATAATTGATATTGAACATTTTCCACCAGTGCTCTTAAACTTCAAAAACTTTTAACGTAGCTTAATTCCCAATTAAGACTCAAAAGATAAAATCAATAAAAAAAAAAAGTTTTAATAATTACGGTACACTTTCTTGTGACACATTTTAATTCATTATATCATTTAAAATTTTATATCATATTTGCACAGCCGATCTATCTTAAAAACAAATCTATTAATAAAGTCTGACTCACTATGGTCTGTAAAAGAGATTATGTTAATAAATCATTTTTATTTTAAGCAACAGCGACTCCAGGAAGTGTTCTTGAACCACATCCGGGAACATTCATGGTCACTGAAATTCCAACATGGCGGTTCACATGTCCCGATTCGGGTGTTGGGGCCGTATACAGAGGTAGGGTTTGTTTGTCATTTGTTGTTATTTACAGATAACGTTTGTAGGTTATTCGCATAACTGTCAGGAGAATAAGTTCACTGTGATCTCGCTGTCTTGTTCATTTGTGCGTTTCAGCTTATGTACCTGCCTTATTTACCTTTAGCTTTCACTGCGCACGTTTTTCATGTTTAGTGTTGTATGACAGATGAACATACTTAGTGATGCCTTCAGTTATTACAGTAACACAACAAGGAAAATAGTCACAAGTAATTAACGCAGTTTACACCGACCAGGCATAACATTATGACCACCTGCCTAATATAGTGTTGGTCCTCCTTTTGCTGCCAAAACAGCCCTGACCCGTCATACACTGTGTACTCTGACACCTTTCTATCAGAACCAGCATTAACTTCTTCAACAATCTGAGCAACGTCTGTTGGATCGGATCACACGGGCCAGCCTTCACTCCCCACGTGCATCAATGAGCCTTGGCCGCCCATGACCCTGTCGCGGGTTCACCACTGTTCCTTCCTTGGACCACTTTTGATAGATACTGACCACTGCAGACCGGGAACACCCCACAAGAGCTGCAGTTTTGGAGATGCACTTATCCAATGGTCTAGCCATCACAATTTGGCCCTTGTCAAACTCGCTCAAATCCTTACACTTGCCCATTTTTCCTGCTTCTAACACATCAACTTTGAGGACAAAATGTTCACTTGCTGCCTAATATATCCCACCCACTAACAGGTGACATGATGAGGAGATAATCAGTCTTATTCACTTCTCCTGTTAGTGCTCATAATGTTATGCCTGATCAGTGTATATTGAGGTGATTATGGTTAGGTCAGAATGATTCGTCTGGAGTCACAGGGTCCCAACCCTGTTTCTTGAGTACCCCCAGTCCTGCACATTTTAGCGATTTTTCTGCTTCAGGACAAGCAGTTCCATTGGCGATGGTGTGTTATTTAGATGATTAGTTACATGAGGAGAGCTGGGAAAACAGTGATGTAGTAGGTTAGTAATGGTCTGCATATAGTTTACTCTAATAATATTATATATTTATTTTAATATAGATATTCAGCCAGCATTTTACTGTTTATAGTATTTATGGTTTTTGTCTTTATTGTTGATGTTGCTTCTGTATGAGCCTGAAGCTTGTTGAAAATGTCAGAGTCCAGCCTCACTGAACAATCAGTGTTTATAACCAACATTAACACACTGTTTTCTGAAACTTTACACACACAGAAATGTATGAAATGAACATTACAGTAAATATAATCCAACAAGACTAATAGAAAATCTAACAAGAACAACTAAAATGATTAAATATAATTAAGAACCAGAGAGGTTTTAACAAAAAGGTTATTGGATATATAAACTACAAGTCATTATCAAATAATATATGTCTGATTTATACCTCCACACACACAAGATTATAGAAGGGTTGAAGAAGCCCTTCCAGGAAACAACTCAGAAAATGCAGCATCTGAACTTCAGTTATCTTTGGACCTACAAATGGAAGTCTGTGAAGGAGATGACAAAAATCACATTTTATTAGTGCAATCATTAAAGCAGATGTGATCAACAAATAAAATCATATAAGCTGTGCCCTGGTTACACTGCATCACTACTGTAAACGGTTTATGATTGCCTGTCTTCATATAAAACTGGTGTCTTCATATAGTCTTTACTAATTTAAAAAAAATCATGTCTACCACTTCCTTATTGACTTTTGAACATCGTAATTGTAATATCTTGTTTTGCTAACTGCTCATTCTCTTTTCTGTTGTAGCTTTGGCATTGCTGCATGTAGACAGTACAGCAGTGCAAGGGGCTATCCTAATATTTCTCTTTCTACACCTTTACCTGGCATACCCAAGCCTGTGTTCGCTTCAGTTGACGGTCATGAGCAATATGAAACCAAAATCACCACGTTGGAGAACGGCCTTAAAGTCGCATCACAGAATAAGTTCGGCCAGTTTTGCACAGTTGGAGGTAAGTCTGTGACTCATTTCTACAATTGTGTGATAATTTTCTATGTTTGTTCCATATGTTGAATATGGTGTGATTATACTGATGCATATTTTGATTCTGATATATCTTGCCATATTGGTACAAACCTTTTAAGATTACGGCAATGCCAACGCCCGTAGAAAGCATCAAGTCAGGTTCATAAGTACTTGGACAGTGACACTTTTCATTATTTTAACTCTGTATTCCACCACAATAGATTTTCAAAGAAACAATTAGACTTTCAGCTTTGATTCCAGGGGTTTACAAAAATACTGCATTAACTGTTTAGAAATTAGTCATTTGATTTTATATAGTCTGTCTATTTTCACCGGTTCAAAATTAAATGGACAAACCAACAGAATTAACATAACAGAAATTAAGAAAGGAGTTAAATCCTTTTACAGTTAATGACTGTCTGAAGTCTAGAGCTATGGACATCGCCAAATGCTGAATTTTCTCACATGAGCTGCTTTGGGTCTGTCGTCTTTCAGTTTTGCCTTTTGTTTTTGTTTTTTTGTTTGTTTGTTTGTTTGTTTTTTAAATGATGGCCACCATCACTTGCATGACATCTCCTTGGATCGCATATTGAGAGTTCCTATGAACAGCTTCCAAATGCATATTCAACACTTAACCTTTTTATCTCCTTCGTTTGAATTAACACGAAATTCGCCCAAATTGGCCCTTAAACTGCTAATCAGTCAGTTGTCCGATTACTTTTGAGCCTGTGAAAATGGAGGGACTGTATAAAAATGGCTGTAATTTCTTTAATTCTGCTCTATTCTAACAGGAGAAACATAGGATTCTAGTCTAATCTATCATAAGCAACATGCATAGAGCATTATAGGATTCTATTCTATGCTATTCTGTTAGACTAGACTTGAATAGAATCTGTCATAAGCAAAATACTTTCTGTATTTAGTTTCTGATTCTGTTCTAGTCTGTTTTATTCTAGTTCAGTCTAGTTAATAAATTACTTGTAGCATAATATGATTCTATTCTGTTCTATTCTCAAATCCATTGTCGCAGTAGAATGGCAAATTTACACAAAAAGTGTCACTGTCCAAATACATATGGACCCAATGGTATTTATAATCTGAGATTGGTTTGAATGCCCCCGGGGGACCATGTAGATTATAGTGGTTGTTTGGGTTCATCTAAACAGAGCAGGCATCTGTGATGTCATTATTGTAAAAGTCAATATTATTATGATAAAGAAAATATTATTCAGCCTGAATGTCTGCCTGTTGTTGCCGTATGAAAGGACAAGATTAGAACAAGCTTACATGTTATTTATATATTCTGGTTAGGGAAGGTTATATTCTGCTGTGTCTTGTTTTTCAGTTTTGGTAAATTCAGGTTCCCGGCATGAAGCCAGATACCCTAGTGGGATTTCCCACTTTCTGGAAAAGCTTGCATTTTCTGTAAGTTTTTAAGTGTTTACTGTGCTGCTTTTTTACAGTATGTAGTAATAAAGGATGATAACAGTCACCAGTATGTGTTGTTAATGTTTGGTCTACTTGTTTTGTTTAGTCTACGTCACAATATGGCAGTAAAGATGAAATTCTTCTGTCGTTGGAAAAACACGGTGGAATCTGTGACTGCCAAACATCCAGGTTTTGTTATTATTATTATTATTATTATTACCATTTAATTCTTACTTTTTTAGCCTGCTTCTTGTTCTGGATGTGATTGACTCCAAGCTAAGTTATTCTTAATAGCTTTTATTGTCATTTTCAGGGATACAACGATGTATGCGGTCTCTGCTGAAGTCAAGGGTCTGGATACTGTGGTCAACCTGTTGGCCGACGCTGTTCTGCAGCCGCGTTTATTAGGCAAGATCAAGTCCACACTTGTTAAGAAGAGTCTATAGCTGTTGTGTCCTTGAGCATTTTCTAATCAGTATGCTTTCCACAGACAAAGAGCTCGAGATGACCCGGATGACAGTAAGGTTCGAGTTGGAAGATTTAAATATGAGACCTGATCCTGAGCCTCTGTTAACAGAAATGATTCATGCTGTGAGTGAGACCTGCTTATTTTATTCATTTTTAGGCTAAATACTTGTTTAATTTAATCCTCTTTAGTCTCGACTTCTAAAACTGAGCTTCCTCTCTGTCCAAATATCTAAACACCCACCCAAATGCCCACCCCATTGACAGTAGTTTAATTCTCTTGGTTTGCAGGCAGCATTTCGTGGCAACACCGTAGGCCTGCCCCGTTTCTGCCCAGCGGAGAATGTGGACAAGATTGATAAGAAGTTGCTGCATAAATACATGCGTAGCTACTACAGCCCAGAGCGCATGGTGTTGGCAGGGGTGGGGGTTGAGCACGAGCAGCTGGTAGAATGTGCCAGGAAGTATCTGCTGGATGTGAAGCCAGTTTGGGGCACAAGCACACCAGCGAATGTGGATTGCTCTGTGGCACAGTACACAGGAGGCATTGTTAAGGTGAGTGTCGGTGTCGGTAATGGTAACAACTGACATAGAAACACAAGACACCAAGAATCCCAACGGAAAAAGCTAAAGAAAATTGAATGAATGAAAGAATAAATAAATAATTTATAGGATTATATTCTGTTCTGTGCTAACATAAGGAACATACACTATATTGCCAAAAGTCTTAGGATGTCTGCCTTTACATGCACATAAATGTAATATGGAGTTGGCCCGCCCTTTGCAGCTATAACAGTTTCAAATCTTCTGGGAAGACTTTCCACAAGGTATAGGAGTGTGTTTATGGGAATTTTTGGCCATTCTAGAAGCGCATTTGTGAGGTCAGGCACTGATGCTGGCCCAGAAGGTCTGGATTGCAGTCTCTGTTCTAATTCATCAGGTTGAGGTCAGGACTCTGTGAAGTTCCTCCACACCAAACTCTCTCATCCATGTCTTTATGGACCTTGCTTTGTGCACTGGTGTACAGTCATGTTGGACCAGGAAGGGGTCATCCCCAAACTGTTCCCACAAAGTTGGGAGCATGAAATTGTCCAAAATGTCTTGGTATGCTGAAGCATTAAGAGTTCCTTTCACTGGAACTAAGGGGCCGAGCACCACCCCTGAAAAACAACACCTGAATTCAATGATCTGGAGGGGTGTCCTAAAACCTTTGGCAATATAGTGGATTTGCAGCATATGATACTACTCTATTCTAACATAAGCAGCCTAACTACAACACAATATAATTCTATTTTAATCTATTCTGTTCTCCTCTAACATAAGTGACATACCTGAAGCATAATAGGATTCTATTCAATTCTATTGTATTGTATTCTAACGTAAGCAACATACCCAAGTCTTAATGATTGTCTTCTGTTCTAATCTAATCTAAGCAAAGCAACATAACTACAGCATAATATGACTCCTTTCTAATCTATTCTATTCAGTTCTATTTTATTCTAACAGTCAGCTGAACTACAGTAATAGGATTATATTCTATTCTAACATAATTACAGCATAATCCGATGTATTGATGTATGCACATTCCCACCTGTATGTACAGATGGAGAAGGACATGTCTGATGTGAGCCTTGGACCCACACCCATCCCAGAACTCACTCACATTATGATTGGCTTAGAGAGCTGCTCCTTCTTGGTGAGTTTGCAGCACCTTCAGCAGAGATGTCTGTTTATTCCACTATACCTCTGACAGATTATGAACCACTGACAGGAGGAAGACTTCATCCCCTTCGCTGTCCTCAACATGATGATGGGAGGAGGAGGCTCCTTCTCAGCAGGCGGCCCAGGAAAAGGCATGTTTACCCGCCTCTACCTGAACGTTCTCAACAGGTACAGCACTGTTTCTCATTATCTGGGATACATAAGAGAATACTTCACCACAGAAAAAGTAATATTGCTCATAGGGTGGCTTGTTGTACATCTAGAATTATTGCCACCTTAGTTGAAACTGCAGTGAGTTGTACGGTTTTATTTTAATACAATATTACCTAAAAAAACATTTTATTAGGTCCTGCTTGTGCATTTGAACTGACTGTGTGTTATGTATTTATTAGTTTAGATCAACAACCATGAATATCTTTAGTAATTAAAGCTCTTTTGCTTTTCCTATGGTCATAGCAGCACAGATTTTGTGTAAACATGTTCAAAAGCCATAACAGAGTTTCTAGAGAATGAATGGGGTCAAAAAATTGAATTTCTGCAATGCATCACCGCACTTATTGGACCTACTTATACATTTATTGCACGGTTGTACGCAATAGTCTGTTCGGTTCACATTGTGTAGTAGAGTAATAGTAGAGTAATGCTTTACCAATATCATGTAGCTCTAGTTGCTAGTGATGGCACATTCTATTAGTCTGCTCTTCTTTTTTGTAATTTGTGTTAGACTTATTCCTTAACAATACACATGAAAAAATGACCTTATTAATCGTCTGGTTTATGGATTATATTTGTTTTTCAGACATCATTGGATGTACAACGCTACCTCCTACCACCACAGCTATGAAGACAGTGGCTTGCTCTGCATTCATGCTAGTGCAGACCCAAGACAGGTACAAATGCAAAACAGAGGAGGGGAAAGATAAAAGTCAAAAATGTTAATACTTAATGAAATATATTATTTTTTTCTTTCAGGTGCGGGAAATGGTGGAGATAATCACTAGGGAATTCATACAGATGGCTTCTACAGCAGGAGAGGTAGAGTTATATATTTATAGATGACTTCAAGTTGAGACCTGAGCGTATTTTTTTTTTAAAACTAAAATAATTGCCTTCCTTGTAGATGGAGCTGGAAAGAGCAAAGACTCAGCTGAAATCTATGCTGATGATGAATTTGGAGTCTAGGCCAGTCATCTTTGAGGATGTCGGTCGGCAAGTTCTGGCCACAGGCCACAGGAAGCTGCCTCATGAGCTGTGCGATCTTGTCAGTAAGTCCAAATTGCATTTCCGTCCATTTTCCAGGTGATTTGCAACCAGATTTTCCACAGTGAATCTAATTAAACATAAATATGGAGGAAAAGAGGTTTCTTTTGCTCTGCTCTGTTTGTTTCCCTTGTTGCATACACAGACTGAATCTAGATCAGAGGTGTCCAGTCTAATTGGAAAAAGAGATGGTGTGGGTGCAGGGTTTCATTCCAATTAAGCAGGAGCCACACCTGATTCCACCTGTTTAAGCAGTTAGACATGCACTCACAACTGGACACCCAGATCAAGATCATTTATAATATCGATTATAAAATCATCTTGTCTCCAATTTAAGGTAAAGTTACCGCCAGTGACATCAAGAGAGTCAGCACGAGGATGCTGCGCAGCAAACCAGCTGTGGCTGCTTTAGGAGATCTGACCGACCTGCCCTCGTACGAGCACATCCAGGCTGCTTTGTCCAGCAAAGATGGCCGTCTGCCTCGTACGTATCGCCTGTTCCGATAGAACATCATCACATGTAGCCATTATACAGTGGTGTATACCGGTGACTGACCTACAGTGAAACTTTTTCTGGAGCTCTTTTATTGAGCGGTTATGGAGAAATGTTCAGGGTCAGCGGGTAGTCAAGGCACTTAATGTAAAAGGAAATTTTATCTTCAAAGGACTTGTTAGTGCTCATATTGTGTGGGTTTGTGTTCAATATCATGCTCAGAGTAAATAAAAAGCGGACGGTTTTGCAGTAACGTGTCCAGCAGACTGCCTTGTTACAATGAAATGCCAGTTCAACGTTAAGTCCGCTGATAAGCTAAAAAAAAAATCAGTGGAGGTAATCATTTCCAATTTAATAAAAGTTATTAATTGGAGCCCAATACAAGTTATTATTATTTTTAAATGATATTCTGAAATGCTGATTTTGTAACTGTTGTATAATGCTGTAATGTACATTTTCATCAATCTAATATTCAGGTCTTGCCATTATGTTACTAAATTTGTAATAAAAATATACATTAGTGTACTCAAAACCACTTGGTTCTTCTGTGAGTATCAGAAAGCCTTAGGAGAGACTGGAACCTGTGGTTTAAAAGGCTTTCTGAGCAGTAATATCTTTCTCTGATTGAGCCCATCTCTTATCATTTCTTGTGTGATGTATATTCTTTGCCATACAAACGGATGACTGCACACACACACACTACGTGTCATGGTCATAATTTGTTCATGTGAATGGCTCGTGTCTCATGTATACATCCTTCTTTTCACACATTTTACAAATTCTAATAATGCTCTGACTTTGAAATGTGAAATGCTATTTGCTTTTCTGTGTCTGTTTTTGTTCATAAAAGAGGTTTATGTTTATTATTTGGCTATTTATTTGTTTCTCTTTTTTATATTTATTTAATCTGTTTTAAATAAGGGTCAAGCTATATTTCCATAAATATAAACCAAGAAAGGAAAAAAGGCAAGTCAATAGTTTCAGTCATAGCTTCATGTTACTTAACACTGTAAACATTACAAACATGCTGTTATTTAGGTTGAAACAGAATGATGTAGAAAAGCCACAGAAGGAATCGCAAGATCTCAGGCACTTTCCATCAACAGCAAAAGCATGATTAGGGTTACGTTTTTATTTGTGGCCCGTGCATGAGGGATACAGTTACTCGATTAAAAAATTGTTTTTTACTCCTGAAATGCATGGCCATTTGACATCAAGAGGCTGAAATGATTTTGTATTAGAAGTTAAGGCAATGGACGGAAGTCCTAGAGGAGTCCGAGTTAGATTTTCCCATCCGCATCACTGCCATTTCTAGCTAAAACGTCGTCACATTTCCATTGTTACAGATACCACAGATAATGTAATTTTGGCTGAATTTAAACTAGATCTAAGAAATAAATATATTTTATTTTTAAGAAAAACCTTTTTAGTATTGGTAACAAATGAACAATGTTCAATAGTTAAGCTGCTGATTTATCTGCGTAAGGCTGCTGAACACTGCATTAGTCTTGAGTGCGAGTTGTATGACAAATCTTTCATATGATCTTTAAATATAAGCTGACACACTAATATAAAAACACATAGATGTTAGGGAAAATGTAGTGCACAAGATATATAGAGGTCATCTTTTTCATTCCCTTCATTCCCATATATGCTCACCACTTTCTACAGTTCTCATGGACATTTCCAGCTCTAACCAGAGACCTTGAACAATAAGGCACAGCCTCTATTCAAGCTCCTGTGAATGTTCCTGGATGAGGAATCAAACGCTATATCTCCCATAGTTCTGAGCTTCCCTTTGGTCCTGAAAGTCCAGCTTCCTGAGTTAGTAGGTCAGAATGTGGAAGATACCGTCTGAAGCCTGCTGACCCTGAATCAGGAGATGGAACAGACAGTGCTGTTGCTCTGGTTCTTCATGGCCTCCCTCCTCTTCAGTTCTCGTGTAATCCTTCTCCTGATGCCTTCTAGGTAGACAGTTCGGTCAAACAAGCCCGCTCCCAGTGGAATGCTAGAGGGCAGGTAATCGAGAATTAGCACAAACTGGAAATAATATCTTAGTAACAATGGTGAAAAATTTATTTCACAAACATTTTCACATAATCTTAAAAAGCTCTACATTTTAAAGAAGCGATGTCATTTTTAAAATGTTCACAACTGCATTAAAAACACTGCCCAATCTCCTCCCAAGACTGAAAATATATTTTCACTGCTAAGAAAGTGTCTAAGCTGAGAAGCTTGTTTTAAAGCTAAAATATAAACAGGAGTCTGAAATGAATAAAATGGAGACTCCATTGTAAGATTGTGTTAAGTTTTTTACTATACTGTTTATTGTAAATCTATAAGCATTACAACCTGCCTCTTCGTCAGCTCATAATCCATTGCTTAAAATGTTTCCTTACTTGTCTCTACCAGGCCGGAGTTTGACCTGAAACATGCCAATGACAGGACGGTGATCTGAGGTCTTGACAGATGGGCAGGACGTATATTTAACCACTTTGATGTCATCTACTTGTCTGCTCCTAAAAAGGATTCGATCCTGCAACATTTTCATAGTTTAGTTACTTTTCGTAGTTTAGGGTTTGGCAACAGTGAAACATTATAAACTGTATCTGCACAATTTCAAAGGAGCTGAAGATGAAGTTTTCTCACTGTATATGATGGCGTTCTCTGCTTGGGTGTTGTGTCATAAACATCACAGCCGATGTCAAACTTGTACGTGGGAGTGAAGTGGATTGGCGCTTCCTGAAATCCTTTAAAGATGGAACCTGTGAGCAGGAATTAATGGTTACATATTCTTTTTGAGCCAAGATTCAGTCTTATAAAAATATTGTAATACTACAATGCATATGGTCCAAAAATGTATCCCATAAAGGAAGCTTATTAAGACCTAAAACAGGATTTGCAGAAAAATTAGCCATTCATATAAGACTAGCTCAGACTGACCGTCTTTCATTTCTTTGCACAGCTGATCATGCTGGAGGAGGGCGTCCATGTTTTTCCCAGTGAGTTGGTTCAAAGTAGCCTCCACTCTTTCCCTGTCTTGATTCAGGCGGAAGTTAAAATCCCCAAACCAGAAGACTTCATCGAATCTGGTGGTTACGTCCGCTGAGAACAAAGTAATTGTTCTTCATTATGAGGAATGTGTGATGCATGTGTTTATGGTTAATCAAAAGGAAACTTACAGGCAACAGATCGGTAAGGGTTGGTGTCAGGAAGGCACCTGGGAAGAGCTAAAGCTTCTACTATCTTATTGTAGTCCAGTATCCTTTCATAGACTTTAGAATCTCCCGCTAAAATAAATGGTGGCAATAAATTAGCAAATTAGTATCTTAGCATGCGCCTAAACATAATGTGAATGTACTTTTCTATAAAGAGAATTAAACTTCTAACATACATGTAAAATGAGATGTGATGAAAAGGAAAGATGTCCCAAAGAAAGTGAAGGCAATGCCCACTGCCCCTTTGGTCTTAATCTGCGAGATGATCCGGGTGGTGACGGTAGCATGCTCCACCTCTACGAGAAGAAGTCAACACAATGAGTTTGATCAGATCAGTCTGGAGTAGTATATCTACCAAACACAACGCTATTTTATGCTATGTAAACTAATCATGTAGGAAATGGCAAATTCTACAAGATGAAAAACCCACCAGAACAGAACCATATGAGGTCCCTGCGTATGAAGATGGTAAGATAGAGCACTCCGTGTGCAGCTGCGTACAGCATCACGTAATACGGGCCTAGAGTTTCCTGCAGACGGATCTCCCACTCCTTCCTATAAATACACAAAATGTTTAGTGAAGTGTCTGACATTAAGAAAGACAGACAGAGCAAACTTCCTACCTATCAGGGCATCCTTCTTGGACTCCGATGATATAGAAGTCTTGTGCGAAATCAGTGTCTGTTGGGAGCAACAGGTCATCTAGGTTGTTTGGAAGCCCCTGCATGCAAAATTCACCATTAATATAGAATATATCTTGCATGTCAATGATATAGAATCTTTTGTCTCACAGTTCTAACTCACCTTCTCTCCCTGCATGTTCCAAGTGGCAATGTAAATCCCAATTTGCCTGCTGGGAAAGTACCGGTCCAGCTCTTCAGCCCCAAGTAAGGCACCGTTGCCCAGCACGCTGCCCTCCAAAAAGCTCCTTTAAGCAGCAAGTGTATTTTTTCAATACATGTTTAAGAAAGATATTTCACTTCTAGTTTAACATATTAGAATTGAGTCAAACTCTCAAAACAAGAAAGTCAGAACCCTGCAATAACCAGTGCCCTGCAAAATTGTATTCTACATGAACGTGTGCTGAGCAAGTGTTTCACTGATCCAGCCCTAATCCCCTTTACCTTCACCCCAGTTCACTTTTCAGTTCTCTTTCCCTTACATCTCTCTCCTATTATGGAACTAAATTCATTTAAAAAAATAAAAGCAATTTATCGCAAATAGCAAGCATTTATAGCACAGTTTTAGACTGATAAGCTCTGGTTCTTACCTGAAACATGCTTAATAATCCCACTAAATAGTTCGAGACACCAAATTAAGTTAGAAACTACATGATTAAGTGCATATTAAAAATAGGGCTGGACTAAAACACCAACACACCACTACTACACAAACTACAATAATAAACAGAATGAGAACATGCAACAAAAATCAGATACACTACATAGTCTTACAGTAAAAGTAGGCAATGTGAGTATAAACATAATTCATTCAAATGACACCAAGGCAGTCGAAGCAGTCAGCTGTCTGGAAGTGACAGCGGTCTAAGTATAGGTTTGGCCTACATTTACAACACAAACAAATAAAAAGATTCTACCTGTTCCTCACATCCTTTGGCCGGATAGGGTTGAGCACGCTGAAGGTGGACTTCATGGAATTGACCGAGGTGCTGTCCGACACCATGGTGTCCCAAAGCTGGCTGTCACAGAGGTTCTTTTGCAGCTTCTCTTGCAGGCTCCCATTCCTATAATCCAAGCAATCCCTGTCAATCTGATTAGAGGTCCTTAAGGACATGGAGGCGATACTGTACTCTAGAGGAGGAAAGGCTCCTGTGGGCTGCAGTGGGGAAAGAATAATTTTGGAAGGTTTTGGATGCTGCCCTGATGGATGGCCTTGGCTAGGAGAACATCTGTCCTCCTCAGGGAAGCTGCTACATCGATCCCGGAATGGTGGGGAATGCCAGGCCACTTGATCAAAATGACTTCCTCCAGAATTCTGGCCATTCTTTAAAACCATATGGCTATTTGGTGCAGGAAAAGTGGAGACTTCCCTAAGGGAGTCGGTCGAGGAGGTCATTTCAGCTGGGTCAGTGAGGCTCTCCTGACTGCTCCTCAGTCGCCTTCCCTTTTTATTTTCCTCAAATGACATATTCCTACTTCCTTTTGAAATGCTAATGGGCTTGGGAAGCATGGGTGGATGAGGCATGTAGGGACCAAGTTTGTCTTGCTGCCTTTGCTCATCTTGAGAGGTCTGGAGCACCTCAATAGACAACTTCTGACCACTAAGTTGTTCTTGACTGGTTCTGCCATTTGTCACATCTATGTCTTCTGACTGAAATCCAACAGGTTGGAATGGGACGATGAGCTCTTCATTCTCATTCATCCTACTCGCCCAGTTGTTCTCAGACAGACACAAGTGCCATTGTTCTTAAGGGTTCACATTCTGAAAATACAGTAAGTACAAATTACTGAATGGCATTAAACCTTCTGTTTATTTAAAGAGCTTATTCTAATGTTCAGCAATAAAGAACGTGTTGAAATTCAGGTTTTTGAAGCCATTGCAAACGAAATAATTGGGATAATTAATCCTGTTGCTAGATAGAAAAACATTTATTAGCTTGTAATAGAACTAATTATCTTCAGCTATTTTCAGTTTTATAAGCAACACTACTAATTTATCAAATTACTAATCAGGTAAGGGCAGTTGATTATAAGGGAAAAAAAAAGGCCGTATGAAACAGCTTGAGAGCCATTCATTAAATCTGTATGTTGACATATTTTCTTATGAAATAAGAACTCAGAGTGAGGGCATGTTCAAGTGTTTGGCTGATTTAAACAACAGGCGATACAGCATTCGAGATACTGCGCACTCTTGCCAACCCTAAACAATCCTGACTGTAGCCTAGTGTACTAGCTAGATACAGAAAACAGTGAGAGTTTAACGAGAGCTCCTTTGGATTTCTCACTTGACTGCAATAAGGATAATATCCTAAATAACTTAAATGCTGCGTTTTTTGTATTTTTGTTGTGCTACGCATGTTTGAGCCACAGTCGATCATCAGAGAGCCGCAGGGTCTTCGCTGAGAGGTATCCATCGTATCAGATCTCTTACTGATGGAAAAGCATCAATGTACAAAGACAGAATAATTTTCTTGATCAGTCATTCAGACACTAAAATATCACATATCTGCTTACGTGCACAAATTCCACCCTCTTCAGAATGAATCGATTCCAACATTTTTGTCTCCATTAAGGGATGGTTAGAAAAAGGAACAGCTAGCCATGTTTGCTTCTAAGGAGATATAACTGTAGAGCAAGACCCGCCCCTAGGGAGGGTCTATACATTTTAGAGAGCAATTCATTGGATGAACACAAAACTAGTACAGGCTGAGTCATCAAAAAAACTGAATCATATCATAGAAGTGATAAACTCCAAAATACATCTCAAAAATAATTTTCTTTTATGATATACTTGATATTCATAACACTTCAGGGCATGTAGGTTTAATTTCTTGGAAATTTTAGGTTAATTGGGGCGGTTTAATGATCTTATAAGGGCGAGTAAAAATGGTGCATTTGCTAAATTGCCTTGAGGGAATATAACCACAAACACATCATTTTATTAACACTATTTGTTCAAACTGTTAGCTGCCTTGTTGACACATTTGAGGCACATAAAAACACAAACCGAACACAAATGATTTGCTTTAATAACGGTTACATTCACTGTGACTAGCATAACACGCTAACGCCAGCGCTGGCTCTGTACCCGGACTCTCAATCACAGCAGTGGAGCTCGCGCACAGTGTGCAATAAATAAATCCGCGCTGAAAATCTAGGTTTAAAACGCATGTACTGGGAAATAAAAACCAGCTATAACAAAGTGCACCCCCTTACCTCCAGGCAGCTCCTCGCATCACGGCAAACTTTTTTTTTTTTTTAACTTCCTTAGCAACACCCGACAACCAACAACTCACTGAGGCCGCCATTATACAGCTTGCAAGCAGAGATCAGGGTTGCCAGATCTGGGCGCAAAAATCAATTGGCTGATGGGTCCAAATCAATATGAATCTGAATACAGTAAAGAACCGCAATGGAGTCAATGTGTTCGTAAAACATTACTGCAATATATATATTAATATTTAGACAAAATCAAGTTGCCGAAATGCGCATAAAAATCATTTTCGCGGCGTTAACCAAGAATATGGCAACCCTGACAAACGCCATCCTTGGGTCTCCTCTGGAGAGACAGTACAGTATTTAATACCACAGCGCCGCCTGTGTTCAGATTAAACACTGCATTTTTCTGTGAAAGCACAATGATCACAAATTATATGGTGACTTTGGTACAAAAACATCGGTTTTGCAACTTTAATAATAAGTAAAATGTTTAGGGGATATGAAAATGTATATACAGAAAATAGATTTCTGGAATAGATTACTTTTACATTTTATATTTTGATGAAACATGTTTGGTGTTGATTCATGAAGCCATCTTCATGATTAAAATATTTGGCTAATATTAATATGATCACTAAAATGACTCTTCTTGGTCACAATGTGTAGCACATACTGCACTCTATATCATCTGTGGGACATGGTGGTAATTCAGTATACCTGTATTCTGTAAATATACAGTAACTGTATATATATATATATATATATATATATATATATATATAACCTGTAAATATGAGTTCATGGTGCAAACATGATGCACTATAAAGTAGTACACTGTTGAGAAACCTAATTTAGTTCATGACATCTTTAATTGAACACAGGGTCAGTTTACATACAGTATGTGAGCTGTGTTTTCTTCTTCTTTTTTGTAGACGTAACCAGTGCTCTTTTACTCTGTCAGCGTTATTTACAAACAAGCTTTTCCAACATAACTGTTTGTTAGTGTGAATCCATTCATCTTCAGTATCCTGGTGAGGGCTGTGGTGGACCCGAAGCCTTTCACAGGAACATTTATCACAAGGCGGAAATACACCCTGAAGTGGATGCTGGTCCATCGCTGTGCACCAAGCACACAACGTGTGTTATTCGGGGAAAAATACAGCTTTCGCTGAAGAACAACATTGCAATGAACTGTTAGGAAGATGTTCTTATTGCTGAGCTGAACTGAATAATCTAATTCACTGAAAAAAGGCAGGATTCCCATTGTATAATGCCAACTTTGAACGTTTGCAATTTTACACATGTTAACAGTTCATATTTTTCACAATGTTAAATCATATTTATTATACTAGTAGTTCATGACTCACACCACATTAAGAAAATAGATGTTACGGAGTTACAAGGATTCTTAATTCTAGCAAATCAAATTTATTGAATATCTTGTGCAGCATATAGTGTATAGTGTATCAAAACTGCCCCATCGTTGTCATACTGCATTGCATGTCTTTTTCAAAATATATTGCACTATTAAAATATTTTGTTGTATAAAAAATGTTAGAAAAAAAAGTAAAGTTGGAAATATTTTTACGCCATTTAGAAATTGTTTGTAAAAGGTATTTTCAGTAAAAGTTGTACGAGTGTGTTCTCAATCCTCTTTGTGCTCCTCTAGTCGGCTCAGTAAGAGCAACGGGGCAAAAAAGAAAGCCGAACTGATGATGAAGCACAACTCAGCACCAGCAAGCCAGTACACTGCAAAGGAAATACCACAACTGCTTAAAGAATTACACATGCCTCTTTTTATATTATCTAGACCAGGAAATGATTAACTAAAAAAGGCTAAACATGATCTTTACACTTTCAGTAATCGATATACATTTGGGTTATCAGTTCCTGGAGTGCTATTAATAAAACTGTAGGCTATTGTATTAAGACAAAAGGCTTCTCCTTATTCTGTTACATCCACATGCAAACTGATATATAATTAGTCACCTGAGGAAGCTACAACTGGACCCAGTGCTCGGGCCAGTGCTCCCAGACTACGCAGGATCCCCATCACTGTACCCTTCTGACTCGCTGTGCCTAATACAATCGAGAGATTAGAAAACCGGTTACATTTTTTTCCAAATTATTTTTAATGAACAGGATGGGAATAAATTTATCTGTAATTCATACAGTTCATACAGGGAAGTCATGCTCACCGTGACCAGATACTTGTGCTGAAAGACATGGTACAACAATGGCAGCCGCTGGAGAAAAGCAGAAAGTTATTCAAATAAGCCAATTATTTTCCAGTAAAATATTAAAAACAATAAATAAAGAAAAATAGCTAAAACTTACCAAAGGAATAGAGAAAAAGGCTGATGTAAAGCATTATTAAATTCCATGCTATTCCAATGAGTATGAAGGCTGGAATGAGTAATAATATTGCCTAAAAAACACAATAGACTGACTTCATTGACATGCCATGATTATTCCTTCATAATGTAAACATGATAAGTACTGTTTTTTTTTTTATTTACTTCTCTCTTTAAGTAACTTCTAAACGTGTTACCCATGTGTTTTGTTATGTAAAAGGGATAAAATTCAGATTTTCTATCATTTAGGGATCATGATGAACAGGCCACATCAATTATACAGTACTTCTTTAACTTCTACCACTTCTTTGACACAAAACACATATCACATAATACTCTTACCACTGGGGAGGTTTTTTTTCTTTGTGTAAAATGCTAGAGAGTTTATATTAGATGCTATATGGATTTCCTTTTTTAACACTAATCTTTTTATTGGTTTTCCCAAAGTAAGACACAAAATGCACATAAAAACGATTGTCACTAAATCCATTAACTCTTTGTATGAACCACTTATCCTACACAGGAGACCTATCCCGTGAGACTCAGGGCAGAGGACACATTATAGGGCACAATCACACACCCGATCGCATACTGCGGACAATTTAGGGAGGCCAATCCGCCCACACTGCATGTCTTTGAAATGAGGGAGGAAACCATTGGGAAGCAAACTCCACACACACAGGGCAGAGGTATGATCAAGTGTGGATGTGTGGAGAGATGAATTTGTTCATTTTAATGCCAGCTCACATTCTAATGCAAGATGAAATGTTATTTAAGACCAAATTAGCTCTGTTGACATGTAAACTAACATCCAGTTCACATACAGATATAATTAAAAAACTAAATAAACATAATTGCTGTCCTCTCTCGGACCCCCAACCCCAGAGGTGCGAGGCAAACCACTAAGCCACAGTTCCCCGTCACTAAATTGTTCTAGTTATATTAAATTAACCCATAACCCTCCTTTAATATTATGTATCAACAAAGATAAACAAAATCTGCTATCTCATGCTCCTGTGAAAGACTAACTGCGTGTGACTGAAAAAGAACGGTTTAACACTGAAAAGACTTACGATGCGGACTGTCCGGATCTGCTGAGCTGGTTGGATCCTGCGTGCATATCCTCCCTGGAATGTTGCCATGGTGATGCCAATGAAAAAGAACATCTTCCCCTGTTGCATGCTGGGGAAAAGAAATGCTCATCTTACCAACTTTTTCACTGGCAATAAATTCATCTGATCATAATCAGGCATTATAAATGAGATTTTTCTAGTCAAATCTTAAGAGAAATGTGTACAGGATATATTGTGCAGGATGTACAAAACCATACACAGCTAGGAGGCTCATAAATCAATAAATTCAAGGTGGGACATCTTAATATTTCATGCTTTCACAGTTCAGGGATATATATTTGGGAGAGCATTAGCTCAGACAGAGCTTACCTGGAGAACTGGAAGCGTTGATGAGTTAAGAAGCTCAGTGTGAACTCAAGCCCAGAGAAAAGGAAGAGGTATGCAAAGTACACCAAGCCCAGAACCTTAAGATTTCGCATCCCTGATGTAGCAATAACAGAACAAACAAAAATACCCAGAAAGCAAGTTTAAGGAACACATTTTGATATTTGAGTATGAACTTAAAACCACAGTGGGTTTCAGCACTCCTGTAACAGTCTATTTCATAAAGTGTGTGCAATGCTTACACCAACCCAGGTGGAACCAGCCAAAAGAACATAAAGTAATTCAATAATCAGAACTGTACCAAATGTCATTCGTATTTAAGATCAACAAAGAAGCTAATATATAAGAGTAAGAAGCTAAGGACATGAGATTTAAATGAGCCTACGGTGTCTGGAGGGTGGCTCTTTTGTTCTTGTGACGGCAGAGAAGTTGAAAAGGGCCACTGGGTTGAGCAGGTCTCCTATCTCCTGAACGCCTGTGTGCTCCGAATTGCCCTATGTTAAACAAAAATAATTGCAACTGTGACTCTCAGACTGTGTTTTATGTATCCACCACAATGATGAGCAATTATTCTTAATTTACTTGATCATGGTTCATATTAGTGCTTGAAATAATTACAGTCATATCATGTTTTTTTTACTATTATTATTATTTCTTGCCTTGTTCAAAGTCTCTGGAAGCATGTAAAAAATGAAGAGCAGGTCTGCTACAGAGAAGAGAACTGACAGTATAGCAGGTCCTTGATAAAACAACTCAGCATCCACTGGTCTCAGTGCAAAGTAGGCTCCCATTAACGGGCCCAGGGTAAAGCCCAAAGAGAAGGCAACACCAATCATTGCCTAGTGTGAAAACAGCACAAAAAGGAGCAGGTCAGTAATCACACTAACCACGTAAACATATACAGGGACATTTAGAGCTCATGTCGAAGACACACAGTTGTAATTAAACTAATGGCTCACCATCCCTCTGTTTCTTGCTTTAGGGCAAGGTAGGTCTGCCACAACAGCAGTGCAGAGGCTGACATTGCCTTTACAGATTCCTCCCACCACACGAGACAGGAGAAAAACACTGAAGCTGTGAGAAACAGCCCACAGAATGTAGGAGAAAATCAACCCAACCTAGACAACACAGAGACTAATTACTTTTCAGATATGAGCACGCAATCTAAACAAAGATTACACGTGAACGCTATTGACAATCACTCCTGACTTCATATCAGATTCATATCAAATTCTATTCTTCTCACAGTAGTTATAAGTAGCAGCGGTCTTCTGCCATGCTGATCGGATGCAGCCCCTATCACGGGAGAGAAAATGAACTGCAGCAGTGAGTAGAGTGAGCCAATCAGACCTATGAAGTGAAAAAAAAATCAAGAAATTATTCATCCACTGTCGGACACAAGCTGTTTGGGAGAAATTTCAGAAATAAATGAATGTATACATTACCTCCAAAAAGTACACTGGTGTATTTTCTCTCCAAAGGAATTCCTACAGTGCCCCTGAACCAGTCCACAATGCTTTGTAGTGACAGATACACACTATCCTGTTTCAAAAATAAAAGGAAAAATGTCAAAAAAAAAGAGAACGTTCTGAGGTGAACTGCCCATTTCATTTCCCTTTTCTCTACCACTTATCCTACATAGGGTCACATGGAGCCTGGAATCTATTCCAGGGGACTAGAGGAACTAGGCAGGGAACACCCTGGCTGGGATGCCAACCCATCATGGTGCACAGTCATGAATACACTCACACACTGTGGTCAATGTGGACAGAGATGCCATTCAGCCTACAGTGCATGTTTTTGGACTGGGAAGGACCTGGAGAAAACCCCTGAAGTACATGGAAAACATTCAAACTCAACTGGAATTGACCGCTCAACCCTGGAGGCAAATGTGCTAACCACTGGGACACCATACCCCCAGTGGCAATATGTGAATTTTTTGTTCCTGTATTCCTTATCTTAATATTAACATTAAGTGACAGTTTACTCATAACAATTTTAATCTAAAAAAACACAAAACATTATTATCCAGACATTGTTAATGTGATTGCACTGTAGAACATCAGATCCTGAATCTACAAAAAAAAATCTTTAATATCTTTTATCTAAAAAATCTTTTAAAAGGTTTCCATCTTACACCGTATACAAAGTCAAGTGAATTTGCCATGACTCGTGTGGTTTAGTGAAATATTTTTAAACATTTATAAACCTCTACTCTTGCGCAAGCATACTTCCTCTACTCTTGTGCAAACACAGCTTGAGCCATGCGACTATACACAGTTGCAAGTTTTGGCACCAGATGGTGATGGGGAAATCTGTTTAAAAATGTTTGAACTATTTTATATTAAAACCATAGAAATGACTGGTTCGAGGTACATAGTGATGCAGTCCAAATGCTTAAAAAATCACTTTACATGCTAAACAGATTATTGTAACACGTATCAGTAACACGTCCTATCAGGTATTCTCCTAATAGGAGTAAAAAAAATAAATAAAGAGAAGGCTTACCCCTGTTTGACTGTAGTGATCTAAGATGGAGGGGAGAAGAGGAAGGATTACTGTGAACCCCAGCAGGTCCAGTAGAAGAGCCAGAAACACCGCCCGAATGACTCTGGAAGAGCGCGTGTCGTCTGGAGAACTCTTCTCTCCTGCCATCACTCTTCACTTCACTGACCTCCTCAAAAGTGAAGAGCTTTAGATGATCCTCGAAGCATCCCCTGTGGTCACTGAGATGGCACCGCTTTTGATGAGAATAAGTGCGATGATAAATAAGCGCAATAATAAATACTGGCAATCAGTTCTAGGTATTAATAAGGAAATCTTGAGGACCAGGAAATACTCTAAATGTCAACAAAGTTATCATTGTTACTGTTCTATTGTTCAGGGACTAATCTACTTTTCCACAAACCTGGGCCTCTAATCTGGTGTACTCACATAAGCTTTTACTTACTTTTGAAAATAAAGAAAAGACACTTCTGATAGTATTCAGGTCATGATCTCTCCTCTTTCATACACTGATAGTATAAAAAGTGGGACCTTTCTGGGCTTATGCCTAGTCATTTAAAGAGCATATTTCTTTATTTACATTTCTTTAGCTTGTAGTATGCATGTACTTAGAAATAGTTTTCAGTCTTACACAGGTGTGAACTTAAATGATATCATGTTTTCTAATCTCCAAGGTTGGGAATTGTAAGGGATCACTCAAGTATAAACAACTTGAAGATACTGGAGTGTCCCACCTTCACCTATGGATAAAACTGACATGATCATATTCCGTTTCAGTAACATTAACGCTGGATATAAACAAGATGAAGGCAAAGCGACACTAAAGACAGTTATCTGAATCGCACTGTTTGCTTCAGCCACATGTATTTCCATAGTAAAATACTGCAGGTCGTTTAAAGGAGCAGATGATTACCTTCAGCAGCTCTCCCTCAGTCCTGCGTGTTTGAATGGATGCACTGGCGACTCGAAGTGGCACTGTCCCTATCTCTACACCAAACAGCGCACTTCCGCACTAAACTGTAAGGCGGAGCAGTATGCATGAAGGCAGCACGTGGACGCACACTATGCAGTAGGCTAGTGCGCGGTTTGGAATGCAGCCTCGTTCTACCAGGAAGCGGTGTTCGGTTTCAAAATGTAATTTGTGACGCAAGGAGGAAGTTTGGGAAAGCAGAGAGATTTGTGTGAAATAGATAGATCTAAATTCCATTCTTTTTTTTTTCTTGTCTGTATAATGTTTTATGAAAAATAAGGTATGTTTATGGTACTATAACTTAATGGAACAGGAATGCTGTTAAAATATGGAAATACAAATACACAGACAGACAGATAGATTGATTGATAGATAGATAGATAGATAGATAGATAGATAGATAGATAGACGGACAGACAGACAGACAGACAGATAGATAGATAGATAGATAGATAGATAGATAGATAGATAGATAGATAGATAGATAGATAGATTTGTACAGTACTTTGGCCAAAGATGTATAAATTACTTACTTACTTTATATTGTGTATTATATATAGTATTTTATTATACACTATATTGGCAAAAGTTTTGGGACACCCCTCCAAATCATTGAATTCAGGTGTTGTTTTTCAGAGGTTGAACTCGGCCCATTAGTTCCAGTGAAAGGAACGCTTAATGCTTCAGTATACCAAGACATTCTGGACAATTTCATGCTCCCAACTTTGTGGGAACAGTTTGGGGATGACCCCTTCCTGTTCCAACATGACTGTACACCAGTGCACAAAGCAAGGTCCATAAAGACATGGATGAGTGAGTTTGGTGTGGAGGAACTTCAGAAAGTCCTGACCTCAACCTGATAGAACACCTTTGGGATGAATTATAGTGGAGACTGTGAGCCAGGCTGTCCAACATCAGTGCCTGACCTCACAATTGCACTTCTAGAGGAATGGTTAAAAATTCCCATAAACACACTCCTAAACCTTGTGGAAAGCCTTCCCAGAAGAGTTGACGCTGTTATAGCTGCAAAGGGCAGGACAACTCCATATTACATTCATGTGCATGTAAAGGCAGATGTCCCAGTTTTGGCCTGTCCAAAATGTCTTGGTATGCTGAAACATTAAAAGTTCCTTTTACTGGAACTAAGGGGCCAAACCCAACCCCTGAAAAAGAAACACCTGAATTCAATACTTTGAAGGAGGGGTGTCCCAAAACCTTTGCCAATATAGTGTATATAGGCCTATATGACATCCTCATTTTGTTGATCTTCGTACTCGTAAAATAAAAAATCGTACTCGTAAAAAAAATAATACACGTGAATCACAAGGATGCTAGTGTTCGTTATTCCAAAAATCACACGTAGAGTTTTATGCAGATTAGGGGGCGGGATAAAAGTCCCCATTGGTCCACTGCTTCTCAACCTACTGCCCTTCTCTAGCCAATTAGTAAAGTGACGTCACTGACGCGCGACTCTGCCGGTTAGTGTTTGACCCTGTCTTAAGCAAGTGAGAAGATTTAATCAATACGTTTAAAGCTTCTTATATGTGTGTCTATTGTAGTATCGTGTCAAACCTCCTGTTATTATGCTAAAAAGTATTTTAATGAACTGGACAAGTGTATCATTGCGCAATCATTAGCATCATAGCATAACGTTATTGTTGCTCAAACAGTAGAGTAGTGCACTAGTAGCACTATGTGTTCAGTTTCATCATGATGAAATGTATAGCTTTAAAGTAATGTAATTCACTTTGTGTTTACTCTTATCTCTGTGTTAACTCAGACTCTTAATCAGAGTCCTGTATCACTGCGTCCACAGGCTCAGGTCAGTCAGATACAGGGAGGCAAGTGAGAAGATGGGCGATTACACACAGATACACGTAATCGATATCAACGTATACGTTAGTTAGGTGCCTTAATTGTCCAAGGAATCAGATGTAATATGTCTAAAATGGTTCTTAAATGTTCCAGTTGTTTTGTGCAGGTGTGGATGACATTTCTTTCTTCCTAGAGGAGCAGAGTGCTGGGGTTGTGCTTACAGAGACTGAGTGGATGCTGTGACCACAGGCACAGTTTAGGACACACACTGACCCAAACTCCACATCCTGAGACTTTGGAGGATATCTCTTTTTATTAGTTTTAAACTATGTGCAGCAAATTGTGGAATAACCGTGTTTTAATTACATTTATATCATCACTTTGCAATGCATTTAACCCTATATCCTTCTGCAGCTTTTATGGTGGCATGCAACTCCATAATGTTGATCTGTCTCTAGCACACAGACAGAAATAAAGAGTCTAGAAATAAATTCTAATTTAAAGACTTATTTTGAGCTTGACTCTGACAAGAAGCCATTGTTACAAAATGAATAAACAGCTCTCTCTCTCTCTCTCTGGCCTTAATATAAAACAGTATCACTCACTGCTTTAATCAGTCTTTATTTTCTTTCTTTCTTTTTTTCAACATAGGACAGAACTAGCAGTAACAGCCCTCGACACAGAATTATAAAAACTGCAGCAATAAAACTACTGCAATGGGCAGAAAGAGAAGTGCAGAGTCAAATACTTTAAAAAATATTACACAAAAAAAAATGTATTTTATATATCAAACAAGTACATCTTGTATAAGCAAGAACACTACTGTAATGACAGCCCTGAACATTCAGACTAAAGCTTTTATTATCTTTCCTGGTTTCTGGAACAGTGTTCATTCTTCTTTTTCCACAGGCAGTCTGCCTCCTGAAAATATCGGGGAAAGAGCCAAAAATGTGATAAAGAGAAATGAGATACAGAAAGAATGAGGAGGAGCTTCTTCCCGCAGGCCATTCGGGCCCTCAACCAGTACACCTAGGATCTGGACTCTCTGGTCTTACCCCCACACAACATAACATAACATTCTACCTCAGCTGATTGTTGCACATGCTAATATTGCACTACTCTGTACACACAATAACACTCACTGTACATCTTCTCTGTACATCTTTGTGTGTGCATTGCACTGTCACTTTACTCCCTGTTAAACTGGACATTATATTTTGCCTCATATACACTTCTACAATATATTTATCTTACATATGCACACTGTACATACTATACTCTTTTGCAACACCATTTCAATGTTGACCATTTTATCTACATATATTCATATACTGTATCTTCTGTACATTATAGAGTCTACACATATATTTATTTATATTGTTTATTTTTCACATATACTATACATATACTATATTGTACTATATATATATATATATATATATATATATACATATATATTTTTTGTTTTTGCTTTTATATTTTTACACTTTTATATTTGTTATATATACATACATAGACATATTTGAATATGCATATCTGACAGTTGATTTTCAAGTTTACCATTTTAACTTTTTTTTCCCCTATTTTTTCCCTATACTTCTTAACTATATCCCCTATCTTTTCATGTCCACACATTTTCTTTTTTACTCTTTCCTCTTTCATGTAAGACAGTCGTAAAAAGCATTTCACTACATGTCGTACTGTGTATGATTTCGTATGTGACAAATAAAATTTGAATTTGAATCTGAAATGCAGGAGACTTTCATATCCTCATATAAAACTGAATATCTAGCTTTTATTAATGGTCATCTTGAAAAACATTGCATGGGGAATCTATGCTTCATTACAGCACCAGCATGGACTTGGCCATTTCCTGATCAGAGCATGTGTCTGTCTCTAATCCTGCTGACCCTGACCCTGACCCTGACCCTGTATCTGACTGACCTGAGCCTGTGGACGCAGTGATACAGGACTCTGATTAAGAGTCTGGGTTAACACAGAGATAAGAGTAAACACAAAGTGAATTACATTACTTTAAAGCTATACATTTCATCATGATGAAACTGAACACATAGTGCTACTAGTGCACTACTCTACTGTTTGAGCAACAATAACGTTATGCTATGATGCTAATGATTGCGCAATGATACACTTGTCCAGTTCATTAAAATACTTTTTAGCATAATAACAGGAGGTTTGACACGATACTACAATAGACACACATATAAGAAGCTTTAAACGTATTGATTAAATCTTCTCACTTGCTTAAGACAGGGTCAAACACTAACCGGCAGAGTCGCGCGTCAGTGACGTCACTTTACTAATTGGCTAGAGAAGGGCAGTAGGTTGAGAAGCAGTGGACCAATGGGGACTTTTATCCCGCCCCCTAATCTGCATAAAACTCCACGTGTAATGTTTGGAATAACAAACACTAGCATGCTGGAAAGAACAAATTAGCATCCTTGTGATTCACGTGTTTTATTTATTTTTACGTGTATCATTTTTTTTTACGAGTACGATATTTTTTTACGAGTATGTTATTTATGGCGCGGATTTCACTGTATAAACGTCAAGTTCTACCAAATATTTACTGTAATGTATACACGTGACCACGTGAGGGCGCAACAGCGTGGTGTAGCTCAGGTGATGAGCTGTTTACTAGAGTCGGTAATTTTTATAGAAACATTATCTATAGTTGGACATAGGATTTGTCAACTTCAGCCAAATCATGTAAAGTGTAGCAGAACAATTCGATTTTATTTTAGGCTAAAATTCAACATGCACCATGGAAATAACAGCTAGTAACATGGCAATTAAAATGGTAGTAAATATTAAAACCCGACGCATGAGGCAAATAATAGTCTAAATGACAGCGTTTACGATTATAAATAAATATTTAAATTATAACTTTAAGCATTATTTCCTCTCAGAGGAACCCAGTAGCAATTCGGTGTTTCCGGCGGGACAATTTACCTACAGCACACAAATCCTTCACCTTACTTACATGTCACTGTTGTAAGTCAGAAATCGACATGAATTACAGTATTATATTATTATGTTATACAATATTATTATAACTGTGTTCGTGTATTTAATATTTAAAGTAGTTTCAGTTCATCGGCGTGACATAGCATGTTATCTGTGCTAGCTGTTTAGCTAATAGCTTGTGGACAGTGTACAGCAGGTATACAGTAAAAGTATATCTGTATTAAAGGTGGCAGCTCTTAATAAATTATATGTATGCTGAATGATTTAAATTCACTGTTATATGTGCTGGTATATATTGCAAACCTAAAAACATTGAAATGAATTATGATGTTTTTATTTACTTATTTCCATAATTAAAATTTGGGTTAAGATCTGCAATAGTCACCTGGTGCCATTAATTATAAAATTAATCGAATTAAAAAAGATGTTTTACATGTAAACACTCCAAGATACGAAATAAACAGAGCAATAAAAGCATTTGAATGAAGAAATGATCCATGTTTCGTTGTTTTGGCTTTGTTTTGTTTTAGGTGTCCATGACATGTAGGCTCTGCTGATGGTCACAGCAATCAAGATGATGTGTACCAAGATACTGACACTTCTCAGCTCACATCCACTACGGAGACTTCCATCGCAGACTTGTTTCACCTGTTTTATGAATATCCATAAGGACAGAAGAGATTTCAGTACAGTTTCACTTGCATCAGGATTCTGTGCCATCAACAGAGACTTTCAGAAACAGAGAAGGGTTTTGTCAGATAACCCTCATTATGGTCTTAACAACAGAAGATCTTTCAGCTTGAGCCCTGCAGGGATCGTAAAGGCATCTCCGGCATCTGTTCAGCCATACCTCCGCTTAATGAGACTGGACAAACCCATTGGTGAGCTTATGTAAAGCACACACTTGTCTGATTATGTTATTCAGACGTCACAGGAGCTCACATCACTTCAGCAATATTATACATTTCTCACGGATTGTTTTATGGGGTTTGTGTTGTTAGGGACATGGCTGCTGTATCTGCCGTGTACATGGAGTATCGGGCTGGCGGCGGATCCAGGTTGTCTGCCTGACTTACACATGCTTGCACTGTTTGGGACTGGAGCTCTGTTGATGAGAGGAGCGGGTTGTACCATCAATGACATGTGGGACAAAGACTTCGACAAGAAGGTATTCTTATATGCATGTGCAGCTGCTATTCAGTTCATTTCAGTCTTATTGCATCTTTAAACAAGTCAAAGTCAAAGAAGCTTTATTGTCATTTCAACCATATATAGCTGATGCAGTACACAGTGAAATGAAACAATGTTCCTCCTGGACCAGAGGTGCTACACAGAATAAGAAACAGAGTACAGGTGACGCGGACAAACACAGAACTAAACTATACTTTAAGGTGCAATTCTTTAAAAACTAAACATACAACATAAGTGCACAGGATGACATGACAGTGCAGACAAACAAGACACATAACACCGACTATGTGCAAAGGACAGTGTTAAACAGTGAGGGACAGTGAATAATAGCAGAAGTTATTTTAGTTATACCAGATACAAATATACAATTATTTAAAGTGATGTGCACATGTAAATAAGATCAACGTAAAGTGACGTGTCTGTGTGTGTCCAACTCAGTTCAGTTCTCTGTTGATACAACTGATTTGATGAAACAGATAAAATATAAAATTCAACCAATAGAAGGTAGATAGTAGTGCAACTAAAACAGAACATAATGCCTTTATCTTGCAATAAAATATAGCAATATGTATACATAAACACATCAAATGTGCTTGAAGTACATAAATATATGCTGTATTTGGAAGGTAATGTTAAGTGTTCCCTTAAATGATATAGATATACACTATACACTAAGCACTGACAGGAAGTGAATAACACTGATTATCTCCTCATCATGGCACCTGTTAGTGGGTGGGATATATTAGGCAGCAACTGAACATTTTGTCCTCAAAGTTGGCGCGTTAGAAGCAGGAAAAATGGGCAAGTGTAAGGATTTTGACAAGGCCCAAATTGTGATGGTTAGACGACTGGATCAGAGCATCTCCAAAACAGCTCTTGTGGGGTGTTCCCGGTCTGCAGTGGTCAGTATCCATCAAAAGTATCATTTAAGTCCTTTAAGTGGGCCCCACCTCGCAACTTACAGGATTTAAAGGATCTGCTGCTAAGATCTTGGTGCCAGATACCACACCACACCTTCAGGGACCTAGTGGAGTCCATGGTTCGATGGGTCAGGGTTGTTTTGGCAGCAAAAATGGGGACCAACACAATATTAGGCAGGTGGTCATAATGTTGTTCCTGATCAGTGTACAGTAAGGTCTGGAACTATTGGTAAAAATAATTGGTAAAATTGTGTAAAGAAAAAAAAAGAAAAAAAAAGATGGCTGTGGTCACTTAGCTTAATCTCACATTGAAAATATGAGTGAACTCTAACCTAAGAGTTTAAATCCTTTTTAAATTATTGGCACCCCTGCATTTAGTACTTTTAACAAAACCATATTTTATGTAAATGTATTTAACATGAAAATGGATTGATAAATGAAGATGTGGTAATAAAACCGACATGGTCTTTCAGCACACTCTGTTTTAAATTGAACAATAACATTATTCTATCAGTAACACCTGCTACTATGACTAAAATGTAAAATACATATCTGCTGAGCCACACTGTGTCAGGTGTGATGAGATTCATTAGCTGGAGTCAGAAGTTTTCATGGCAGCTTTACTATAAGATATGTATTAATAAACAACAGACATGGCATGGGAAAATTATTGTAATTCTGGAAGAACATGCTGGATGAATGCACCAAATATCCTCAATAGGTGTGTGCAGTTAGATGCTGACTTTTAAGGTCAACACTGACAGAACCAGGAACACATAAAGCATTATGAATGAATATTAAAAGCAGCAGGTGCGCACAATATAATGCAGGCTTGTAGATTCCCAAATCAAGCTGCATCTTTGTATCAAGGATCTTGTTATCTCATCGTGGGACTATAAATCATAACAGAATTGAATTATGAATTGGCTTAACATTTCCCACCTCTGCTATATGCTGTTGGTCGTATCTCATAAATATTGTCATGGCGTATTTAATGTGACAACATCAGATCAGAGCCATTTCTTTGTGTATCACTTCTTGTGCTCTTTTTTGTTCTTCTGTATAGCTTCATACTCTCAATTTTTTTTTATTTCTTATACTCCTCTAAATACATGGCCATACCACTGTAGTCTTATTACATCAGAGAAGCAACCTCAAGCTGCTGCAAATGTGTTTTTCTTTCTTCTTTCTATCACTGGTTCAACAATCTGTTTCAAGACACTGTAAGCTTTACTCTAAATAGAGAAAACGTGTAACATCTGTAATTGTTATATGTCTCAATTTTCTCAATATCAAATCAAATGTTTTGGTAGTGATGGGTAAAAGTGTATAAGCATAGTTTTGTATTATTTTCTGCTCTTCAGGTGTCCCGGACAGCCATGCGGCCTATCGCTGCAGGACAGATCTCTCAGTTCCAAGCGCTGGTCTTCCTGGGAGGTCAGTTGAGCTTAGCTCTGGGGGTCCTGCTGTGTCTCAACTATTACAGGTATTTCACTTATCTTCTACGGTTCCTTAGCTTACATTTATAGCATTTGGTGGATGCCCTTATCCAGAGCACATACATTTCTCCTCCTGAGCAGATGAGGGTTAAGGTCCTTGCTTATAGGCTTTAGACTCATCTTCATCATAGAGCATCTTCTGAGCATTCTCACCCCTTAATTGCTATCTTTAAAGCCACTCTAATGGCTTACTCATGTACAGCATGTGTGCATCATTCCAGTAACCATTTTATTCACTTTGATTTGATTTTATTGTCACCTATCATATACTCACTCACTGTATAACTTTTTTTTCTGTTTCAGCATTGCCCTGGGTGCTGCCTCGTTATCCCTAGTCGTCACCTACCCTTTAATGAAGAGAATAACATACTGGCCTCAGCTTGTCTTGGGTATCTTCTACAAATCTTGTGTCATACACTAAATTGAAGGAAAAATCTGTCCTGAATTACTTTAAAATTATTAACATGCAATCTCCAGATACTCAGCATCAGATTCTGACTTGATTTTATTAGTTCTCATTTATAAAATAACATTGATAATGTTCACTACTCTCTTGATAGTGGAGCCAGTGGCACTGAACCAATGCTTTATAAAAAGAGTGATACAGCAGCACTTTAATCCTTTGGTCTGTCCAGCTCTTTTATCCCCCTCACATCTGGACAGCTTCCAAAGCTTCATGTCATTACCACCCTTAATGCCACCATAGCGGTCACATTGTATATCAGTAACTAGCCAAACCAAGTCTTTGCCCTCACTGGCATATGACTGCATTGCTGAGTTCACCGAGTTCAGTGTTTGTTGTCTCCACAGCTTCAAGCTGGATTTTTGCATTAATATGGCCTTATATGTCACTGGAAAATGGTGAATGAGGAAGAAGGTCTTGCTGTTTTTTTGGACAGCTAAACCTAAATATTATTCTTTATGACTGAGATTTGATCTCCTGTTAAACACCACTATAGCTGCACTATAACCCGGTGACATCAGTGAGACACACAACCGCTCACTTTTCACAGGAATTACAGCATTAATCTTGTCGCAAAGCATCATTTAATGTGTTTCAGGGTGGACTTTGACTCTGTAAATTTATATAAGTACAAGTCATTTTTTCTTTACAGGTCTGACCTTTAACTGGGGAGCTTTGCTTGGGTGGTCAGCCGTGATGGGATCATGCGACTGGTCCGTGTGTCTGCCTCTGTATTTCTCTGGCGTGATGTGGACGCTGATATACGACACCACCTATGCTCATCAGGTACCTTCTAGTTTATTGCACTGAAAAGTGATGCGGCTGTGTAGGATAGTTTGACTAGCAGGGTTTGTGGATTTGGGGGTTATGGTTATGAGTTCAAATCCCACTGCTGGGCACTTGAGCAAAACCCTTAACCCTCAACTGCTCGAGATAAATACAAGTGAACGATGTCATCTGCCAAATGCCATAAATGTAAATTCTAAACATTTTCTACTGAACAGGACAAAGAGGATGATGTTAAGGTGGGTGTGAAGTCCACAGCCCTGATGTTCCAAGAACACACCAAGCCCTGGCTCAGTGCCTTCACTGTGGCGATGCTGTCTGGATTAATACTGGCAGGAACTAACACAAACCAGACAGTCCCATACTACCTAGCTGTGTCTGCAGTTGGTCTTCATCTAGCGCAGCAGGTCCGTATGATTCAAGATTCTTTTTATTTTTCATTTAATTGTAAGTAAGAAACCACTCAGGATTCATTTCTTTTGTCAATATTACGATGCAGTAATGTAAAAAGTAGTGTCTAAAAATTTTTCTTTCCAAATGCTGATTACAGATCTATTCTTTGGACATCAACAAGGCTGAGGATTGCTGGAAGAAATTCGCTTCAAATCGTAATTTAGGACTTGTGTTATTTTTAGGAATAGTTCTTGGCAATTTGTGGAAGAGAAATGAAAGTCAAGATGAAACTAGTAAAGCCACTTCCTAGTTCAAACGGATTTGTTTATATGTAAATAAGAATTTCGCTTAGTCATTATCACTACTTTAAAACATTTATTGCATTTTAATAAACAGGGAAATAATTCATTTAAAAAAATTAGACACTGTTACATTTATTAAAAAAAAAAAAAAAAAAAATCAAGAGAACAGATACATCAAGTTACATCTACATACACCCAAAACAAAATCCTTACACATTTAACGATTTTTTTTTTTTATACATGGAATAAAATAACATACCTGTGCAAGCTGATCACTAAATCAATTCGAATAAGTTGTTTTAGTAGACCTACAGAGAGAGGTATAGAATGTGCAGAACAAGAAAACAAGGCACCAAGTGAAACTAAACACAGAGCTGAAGAGAGATGGATCATACAGTGCTGGAGAGGAATTATTTGGAGGAAGGTGAGTGAAGTGAACGGTTGCTGGGAGATGGTCACGAGGATGCGCACTCCTCATACGGAGATTCGTAGATGTCCATGGGGGGGCAGGTGCACACGAGATGCTGGTCACCATAGATGTCATCAATCCTCGAAATTGTGGGCCAGAACTTAGTCTCAGGTCTCACAAAAGGCTGCAAAAAAAAAAGTTGGTTCAGATTGTAAAATGTATAATTTATTTTTGTTTTTTAAACAATTAATAATCATAAAATATCATACCATGGGGAAAGCAGCAGACTCCCTAGAGTAAGGTCTGTCCCATGTGCTTGAGGCAATGCATGCCAGAGAATGAGGAGACATCTGCGTACAACAAGACTTGGATGAATTCACTTTGTTGAGCCTTTTTGGCTAACTGTTGCATTGTTCATTTACTTAAGAATACTTCAAGCTTCTAGCTCAAATTATACTATGTACCTTTAACGGGTTCACTCTAGAATCCATCCTGCCTGACTCGATGTCAGCGATTTCCTGTCGAATGGCCATCAGGGAGTCACAGAAACGGTCCAGCTCAGCCTTGTCCTCCGACTCAGTTGGTTCAATCATTAGTGTTCCAGCCACAGGCCATGACATCGTAGGAGCATGGAAACCTGGTAAATTATTAATAATTAATACCCGTAGATAATCAACTACAACGAAACAAGCTGCGTTAGCTCTTTTCAAACATCTCTAATCCTGTACCATAGTCCTGCAGTCTTTTAGCGATGTCCACTGCCTCGATGTTGGCCGTCTTTTTGAACGGTCGAACATCCAGTATAAATTCATGAGCAACAAAACCTGTAAAGAGAGCAGTTGTTTTTCAGAAAAATCTCCAATAACAATAAAAAAAATTACTACCCACATATTAAATGACACTTTATTCATCAAAACTGTTCTCCACCTTTAGAGCCCTTGAACAGGACCTTGTAATGGCTTTCTAGTCTCTTTGCCATATAGTTCGCATTGAGGATGGCCACCTCGGTTGCATGCCTTAGACCATTAGCACCCATCATCTACAAAAACATTACAATGTGTATTATCATACCCACAATAATTTATCATTAATTTATAACTAAAAATAGCTTTTCCTCCTGGCTGACAGTCACTTTACCTTTATATAGGCCCAGGAGATTGGCAGGATGGCACTAGAACCCCAGGGGGCAGCACTGATGGTGCCGAGTGAACTTGTTTTGCTACACTGCATGTTCACCACTGGGTGGCTTGGTAGGAATGGGGCAAGATGTTCTTTCCTGAAACAGCAGTTTACAGAGCAAACTTAACAGCAGGGAATGAATTTTATTGAGTGCATACATTTGTTTATTACAATAAACATTCCAAAAACTGTTTTTTAATTGATATACAGTACACTATATTGCCAAAAGTGTGGGTTCAGGGGTTGAGCTTGGCCCATTAGTTCCAGTGAAAGGATCTCTTAATGCTTCAGCATACCAAGACATTTTGGACAATTTCATGCTCCCAACTTTGTGGAGGATAACCCCAGGATAACAGAGTCCTGACCTCAACCTGATAGAACACATTTGGGATAAACTAGAGTGGAGACTGCGAACCAGGCCTTCTCGTCCAACATCAGTGCCTGACCTCACAAATGTGTTTCTAGGGGAATTCCCATAAACACACTCCTAAACCTTGTGGAAAACCTTCCCAGAAGAGTTGAAGCTGTTATAGATGCAAAGGGAGTGCCTTTTTTTTTTTTTCCCCCAGAGCATGATGCATGTGAACAAGAAAGAACGAATCCATTTAATTCTACACAAAGGAAATTTAAGCTGAACAGAGCATTAGGAGGAAGTACTGTAAATGAAAGCTGTTTTTGAACCCCCCTTATAATTATTGAGACTTTATCTATTCTAAATGAACCAAATACTTTTACTGCCCTCCTTTATTCAGGTTTGAAAAATTAAGATGGTCATGGAAAAAATGCCACTCCAAAAATATTCTTTAATCCACCTTAAAACATCTGTACACTTTAGATTACGGTCTTGCTACAGTATATACCCGCTGGTAAAATCTGAACTTACACTCCAATTGGACCCATTCCAGGTCCTCCTCCTCCGTGAGGAATACAGAAGGTCTTATGAAGATTCAGGTGAGAAACATCCGAGCCATAATCTCCTGGCCGACACAATCCAACCTGGGAACAATACAGATTTTAATTTATGACGATGCTTACTGGAATCTTTGAACCCTCCCAGACAAGTTTAAACAGTCCTCAACGGATGTTTTTCCTCACCTGTGCGTTCATGTTAGCCCCATCCAGATAGACCTGTCCGCCATTCTGGTGGATTAACTCACACACCTCACTAACGTTCTCCTCAAACACACCATTAGTTGAGGGATATGTGATCATTATTGCAGCCAGGTTTGCTTTGTGCTTATCAACCTGTGGATGAAAAAGGTGACGAAATCAGAAAGAGGCAAAAACATATGAGCGGCAGTGCGGCGTTATAAAGCAAGTACTTGTTTCAGACTTTATAACCTCTTCTTTGGGACTTACTTAACATTATAATATTTAGGCTTTCATCCTTGTTTCCCCAGGATATAATACAGTTTCTACTGACTCTGATACATGTGAACTTATTTTGCATAACATTTTCCTTCTTCTTCTGGCTTTTCCCTTCAGGGGTCGCCACAGCGAATCATCTCTCTCCACCTATCCCTATCTACTGCATCCTCAACATTCACACCCACTAGCTTCACTAACTCTGTCCCCCTAACATCCAACATGAGCTGTCCCTCTGATGTACTCGATCCTAATCCTGTCCAACCTTGTCACTCCCAAAGAGAACCTCAACATCTTCAGCTCTGCCACCTCCAGCTCTGACTCCTGTCTCTGTCTCAGTGACACTGTCTCCAAACCATTCAGCATGGCCGGTCTCACCACTGTCTTGTACACCTTCCTCTTGATTCTTGCTGAAATTTTTCCTTATTATTAGAACAAAATGGCAGCTAAATAAATAAATAAATTTACCCACACACTCATTACACTGTATATTAAGCTTTACAGAAGCACTATATGCCGTATACATTAAGATTTTTCTTCCCTTTCTGTGCATGGAGACAATGGCAAAGAGACAGCCAAACATCAGTGTATTCAGGAGGAACAAGATGCTTATACAGTATTATTCTGTACCATTGCCTTCAGATGAGGCACATCAATGCTGCCATCTTTGTCCACCTCCACAACCTGGACCTTCATGCCAGCCATCTGGGCACTGGCAGGGTTTGTTCCATGAGCAGATTTAGGAATCAGACACACCTGAGATTTAAAAACACAGACAGTAAGCTTCTCACCGAGGACATGAGTGGACAGGACACTGAAAAGATGCCCTCTGAATGATGCATTTAAAAAAAGAAACTAGAATATATACACAAGGCTAAAATCAGAAAGAGACAGGACTGGTGAGTACTGTTACTATGCTAAAGAAATCTGTTGCATTTATAAACTGTGCTAAAAATAGTAAGGACACAGACAATCCTTATCTACCTTCAGGTCCTGTTCTTAAGTATTTGGACAGTCATAAAAAATGTGATTGTGTCTCTGTACCCCACTAGAATGGATCTGAAAAATCAACAGGAGATTGGTGTGTGGACTTTCAGCTTTAATTTAAGGGGTTTAAGAAAAGTATCGCATTCATTGTTTAGAAATTGTTTAGAAACACAGTCAGTCTGTTTTGATTGCTTCATTTTAAAACCATGGTGGTGGTGTACACAAACCTGCTCATGATTCATGATCACTAAAGGCAAACTTAACAGTCAATGCCCCCGGGATTATTCTTACTTTTTAACTCTTTTTTTTTTTTTGGAACCACCAAATATGGAATTTTTCATGGAAGCAAATTACAGCAAGCTCCTGAAAATGTGCTGGTTGCTGTATATTTTATTTGCTCAACCATGGCAGTTTGGACCTTGGCTGTTTCAGGTGTACTGTCCATTATCTAAGATGTGCTTTCAAGTGAGGTGGTTTAAAGTCAGATTGCAAAACAACAAGCGATACAGATTATCTTGAATACGCCGTTTCTTCCTCTATTTTATGCTACCATCTTCGGCTTGTTCAAGTATTGACCCTTTATACAGTTCTGAAGAAGCTCAGTACTGAAGTTCATTAGTTACCTACAATACATGCAAATAGCTGAGCTGTCCAACACAAACAATCCCATCCATTTAAATTGCAAAATATAACTAGTTAAATTATTACGTCCGTTATAACCAAACTGAACCAGCTGTTGTGTAATACTGCTGTTCTTATCTGTCTCCTGGTGCATACCGGTACAAACAAGCATTCTGATAATTCGTCAAGGGACAGACAAACATCTGTAAAGATTTTATCTGTTCCCAGCTAGTCATGACTTTCCTTTTGTTCTGTGACTTGATCAACTGATGTGGGTTCCATATTAGATTAGTTGCTTATTGATTACATGGATAGACACTCACACTTCTGTGGGATTCTCCTTTGGAGTTCAGATAAGCTTTGATAGCAGCCAGGCCAGCATACTCTCCCTGAGCACCACTGTATGGAAAAGCAACAGAGTGTTCAGGCTGGCACGCAATTCTGCCTCAGCAGATCATAGTTCAAAGTTCTTAAAGACAATATCTCAACGAGGATAAAGTGCAGCATGGAAAATACACACACACACAATGTATTAAGTGTTAATCAACCTGTGCTTGTGCTGTCTTAATATTTAACAAACATTAACAGACCTCATACCACAGTGCTTTTAATACTTAAAAGAAAATTATAGTATCGGGTCATTCAGAGCGACTTATATGGCAGACATGCCGTAGAACCTAAGCCTAATTATAAAAAAGGATGAAAAGTTATCAGTAAGGAGACATTTGTTTTATGTCCCCAGTGTCGAGACTTTGTAAGAATGAAAAGTTTTCAGGTGACTGGTTTTCAGTAACTTGAATTTTTTTTTCGCTTATGAACTTAAAGAAATAGAAAAATTTGGGTAACAATAATTGGATAACAATTCTAGCGTGTCACTTTTCAGTAAATTGAAATAATTGGCAAATTACTGTTAGGACATACTGTTACAGGAAATTAGTAATTACTGTTACTGGAAAGTAATCAGCTTTGGGGTAGTAACATCACACATCATACAGCCCTAATTTATTCCTTCCTTAATTGACTTAACTGTCCACAGGAAGAACAAGTGCTCTGCTGGTTTTGATTTGTGCAAAGTTGTCCAAGGAAACATTAAATCAAAGATAATTGCTTGATATATAGCAGAGTTTTACTTTAGCTTCAACACTGACTACTGCAGTTTGTAATCTTTGTTATTCCCTACTGACCGCTAGTGAAAATATCTGCTTTACTAAATCACTGCAGCAGATGCGGTGCTTACCTGTTTGGTTGAAAAGAGATCTTGTCATATCCTGTGATCTCACAAAGATCCTTTTCCAGTTGATGGAAGAGCTGCTGATAACCCTCGGCTTGGTCCAGTGGCACAAAGGGGTGGATGTTAGCGAACTCCTGCCAGGTGATTGGCTGTCAATGAGTGAAAAAAAAAAAACGCATTTTCATGAATGAGCTGGCTCGGCGAGGGTCAACAGACTGGAGAGAGCAAAGAAACTGTGAATTGACTGGCCATTTGGCGAAACAACGGCCTACACATTCCTAAGCATGTAGGGTACATGGTCTTGGTGACGGCGCACATTCTTATATTCGAGCCAAACGTAACCTTGACAACGGCACCAAGGCTATCCACGATTGTCCTGCGTAAGCCAGAATAAGCATGACTCACCATGAGTTCAGACGAGCTGTTCAGCTTCATTGTGCAGGATCCCTGCATTTAAAGACAGTTTCAATGGGATGTTCGCACAGCCCATAATGACATGTATATGTCATATATATATATATATTTTCGAATCTGTAAATCTTCATGACTTACCAGTGGAATCATACTGTGTACAAGAGAAATGTCTTTATTCTCCAATCTTTTCATATAGCGTACAATGTTGGTCTCTGAGTGATAACTGAAAGTGCAAAACATGATTAAATTACTACTAAGCATAGATGGGGAAAAAAGCTGAGCAGAACACACTGAAACCGAATGGGGGAAAAGTAGTCTGACTGGTCCTCCAGTGTGATAAGTCATCCTAAACCATATGACTCAACCCATAAGCCATCTAGCCAAGATTACAAAATGTGCGAGAAACAAACCTCTGCAGTTTTAGAATTTTATGGAAAACAATCCTCGGGCAATTCACGTAATTCTAATTATCTAGCTGTTTATGATTAACTGTGTAAGAAGGGAAACCAGTCAGCTATGGAGTTCTCCAGACGGGCTTTGAAGCATTACATAACCTGCCCGGTAATTTCGGGTTGTCTGATTTATAGCCGTGTTACATCCGGTCACATCCTGTTCTAATTACAAACAGCCTTGCCATTGTGTTTTGTAATCTCAGACATTATTCTGAATGTCTGTCAACATAAGAGACAGTAAAATGATGCGGATGACTGCAGATTTTCTCTGTTGAAGTCATTATTTAGCATTCCTATGACGCTGATGCATTTCCCCAAATGATACAGGTTTATAAAAGTATTAGCTGTTCTGCCGTGATTCCACAGCAACTGAAAGAGGAGCTATTAATACTTCACATGAATAAATATTTAATTAGCAATGTTAAGCTGAAAGCCTCATCACAGACCTGTTGAACACTGGATGGGTCAGGAACTTGCTGGTCCTCTTGAAAGGACTTGCTAGAAGGCCTTTGGGTCTCTCACTCATTTTTTCAGCAATAAGTTCCTGGAACAGAAATCACCACATTAATAGTCAGAAGATTTCATTCATAGTTTATCAATTCTCGTCTAATTACAATTCAAAACCAACAGCGCTGCTTGCATTATGCCGTTTTCATTCTGTATCTCATGTTTGGCTTCTCTTGGGTACTCACAGCAGAGGATTCGCATCCAAACACCCACAGCAGGTCATCCAAGTCCCTCTCTGTAACCGTCTCATCCAGAGACACTCCAAGCTGAAACCGTTCAAATAAAACTATTTTTTAAACGTTCATGGAGACCTTTAATAGGGACGAATAGAGTCATATAGCAATTCAGTAAATGTGTTCCTCATACACACACACACACACACACTGCTATAAAGGACTTACCATGCCTTCACCATAGATTCGTAGATTGATCTTGCGCTGTGCAGCCTTGTCCAGTACGTCTTTGGCAGAAACACCACAGTGAATCTTCAGAGTATCAAAAAAGGTTTCATTTTGGAGCTTGTGTCCAGCCCTGATTAGTCCTGTGATAACAGGGAAATGATTGATAGGTCACAGTGACATTGGCACTCAGTGGCAAATTTTTTACTCGTGTATCAAAGAGGAAATGACTGATGACAAACCCTCAGCAAGAATCAACGTTGCTTTGTGAGTCCTTTCAGCAATGTGCCTTAGTCCCTGTGGGCCATGGTACAGCGCATACATAGCAGCCATGTTTGCCAAAAGAGCCTGAGAGGTCATATTGAGTTGCACATTAGTCACTCACTAATTATGGTGGCATATTGCATTATTTAGTGCACTGCAGTTAGAGAGATCCACCTGAGCTGTGCAAATGTTGCTTGTGGCTTTGTCTCGGCGAATGTGTTGCTCTCTGGTCTGTAGAGCTAGACGATATACATCTTTTCCAGCAGCATCCCTGTGAATGAGAAGGAATGTAGGAATTGTGAGTACATTTTCAGACTGCTTTAACCATGCTTACATAAAGCACCCAGCTATGGAAGATGCACACAGATAAATACAAATGCTCAAATCCACAGTCAGATTTTGATTAATCTGTGTTAATTGGAGGATGTTGCACACCATGTCATGGAAAGAGTGCCATCAGAAAACAGATTAAATTTTAAAGTTAAATTAAAAGCAAAGGCACTAACTAAATAAGTTATTTTAGATAACCTCTGAAGCTATAATATAATATAATATAATATAATATAATATAATATAATATAATATAATATAATATAATATAATATAATATAATATAATATAATATAATATAATATAATATAATATAATATAATATAGATAGGCAGATAGATGGGTGTGTCCATATTTAAATGAGCAGTGACATATTATATATGTATATATATTCAGTTATGCATATAACAATTTAGATTTAGGTTTAGTATTAAAAGCATCTCTGTTGTATATGGGGAGAAAAAATTCACTTTGTCACTGTTAACAGTTTTGACACTAATATCAAATTATATGATTCAATTCAGCCAATAAGAGTTTAGAAATCATCATTTACATATCACAATTGTGAATGCATAATTGTTCCTATAAATAAAAAATTTGGAAAATCACAGTCAGCTACTATTAAAACCCACCTTGTGACTCCAACCATTCTTCCTGGCATCATTCTGACCAAGTTCTCCTTGACTGAGAAGAAAGCAGCATGAGGTCCACCATAGCAGAGGGGAACTCCGAAGCGCTGGGAGCTACCGAGTGCGATGTCCACCCCAAATTCCCCAGGCGGGCGCAAGACACAAAGAGACAGCAAATCGGTAGCGCAACAAGCCAGAGCCTTTAATCGTAATATAAAAAAATAAATAAATGTTGGAGCAGATAGTCAGAAGGACTGTAAAAATAAAGATCTGTGAAAAATGTATCAAAACATCTGGAAACCTCTGAAAAATGATGATTATTTCTTTTTAGTTGTCAGGACGTTTAACAGCCCTATTATGTAATACATACCCCACCCTTATGAGCCCGATCCACAAGTTCAGTGAAGTCTTCCACCCTGCCTTCAGTGTCAGGATACTGGAAGAGCACTCCACACACATCCTTTCCACTGAAGTCCATCTCATGGGGCAACTTCAGTATAGCATTCACCCCGATGTAGCTACAAATTACAAAAGGCCACCAATTATTATAAACTGCTCTTTATATACATATATGCTTTATATCAATAGTGTGTCTCAATCAAGGTGATGTACTTGGCTCTGGTCTGCACTACTGCAATGGTCTGTGGATGACAACGGGGATCAATGTAGAACGTCCTTCTCTTGTTTTGCCTGCAGACATAAAGCAGTCAAATGAGACCCACAGCCAAGGAGATAAAAGCACAATATTTCTGATCTATTTTGCTGGCTGTTTATTCTCAAGTCTTCTAACCTGTGGCAGAGCTGCATGGCTTCAGCAGCAGCAGTGCCTTCATCCAGAAGGGACGCATTGGCCACTGCCATACCAGTGATGTCACACACCATGGTCTGATAATTGAGCAGACTCTCCAGGCGACCCTGTGCGACCTCCGGCTGGTACGGAGTGTACTGGGTCACCCTGCGTAGAGGAAACGTTTCAAAAGTGAATGTATGTTCTAAAATGGCAGTGAAAACTTGTATTGTAGCCCTATTATGCAGTGAACCTGTACAGCTTGTACTTTAGCAGGCTGAAAACATCACTCCGACTTTTGTGCCAGATTCCACATGAAATGCAAGTCTCTACTAATAAAATCTCTTTCACTGCACTTTGGCTTGCTGTTGAATACGAAGCATAAAGGGATTAGGAGGACACACCATCCAGAATTTTCCAGAAGGTTTCTCTGTATGGCAGGGGGCACTGAGCAGTTGTAGTAGCCCATTCCAATGTAGGACCGCCAAATCTTGTTCTTGGAAGCAATCTTTTGGAGGGACTCGAGAATTTCATTCTCACCTGTAAAGAGTAAACAATTTTATCCTGAAATGTTTTTAACTTTAATGTTCAAATATTATTTGAACAAAAAAAATAAACATGCATTCACATGAGGAAAGGGTTTAGTGATCATGCTTTGTTAAACACGAGCAATTCTCCCATGTGACTCCGCTGGAGCCACAAATAGCCAACCATAAATATAACCCAACTTGACATTCAGAAAAATGCATGAACAAGGCCTTTGAGACAAGAGGATTTTCATACAATGAAATGTAGCACACAAGTGAACGAATATGCATCCATTTATTTAACATGACAATGCCTCAAGTCTGGTCAGACGTGGTATAATGTGTGATTATTCAAATAACTGCAACTCTGTTATGGCAGACCGACCAACCAAAGTTTTTTTTCCATTATAACAGCCTGTTATGAAGTGTTCCGCGTGACTCCTTTTTCATTGACATGTCAATATTTACATTTAACATTGTGGAACTGGTTATTATTAATCATGAGTTGGGAAGATGGACACATGTGGGGTATTTCTTGGTGGCTTTTGGAGCTAGTCGAATTCTAGTTGCTTGGATGCACTGGAGCATGCTGGAATTCCCAAACATTGTGGTGCAGATTAGTAACACAGCAACTCAGCAGAGCATGGACAATACGGTAGTACAGACTGAGGCCCACACACCGAATGCACACACCCGTGCAGCAATATCTGCTAGACTCAGGATTTGGACAGACCCTTGCCGGCCTTGTTCTAACTTGTTTTAACTATGAAGTGTCATACCAAACAGCATGTCTGATGCTGAAAAAGTCTCATCACACCATCATAAACCTCTCACAATGAAATGTCAAATATTCTGCTAGATGAGTTTCAGAAATATTGAAAAATGAGGACATTTTATTGACTTGGGATAAATACATTTGACACATAAATACATACCACTGGCTAGCTGGCTAAACTGGAGTGTGTGATATCTGGGTAGCCTTTTTAAAATCAGTTGAATTTTTCCAACCTGTACATGAGGTTGGAAATGAATGTGCAGTTCATGTGCAAACCTTTTTTACTGGATTTGCAAAGCAAGCTTTGGGCAGTTGAACCAGCAAAATCCAGTATTGGGGGGGGTATCTGAAATCCCCCATGGAGCTCTTCAGCATGGCTTGCTTTATTACTACAATACACACACATACACAGAGAGAGAGAACTGGCATCTGGGTTCTCTCTAAATGGACGCTTACTTAATGTAAAGTCCCGAATTATTAACTGAAGTAAGATTTTACTGAGATGACACAAAGTTGTTATGCCTAATATAATTATGAGCATTTAGGTTTGCTCTTCTTTTATTGTGTTTTAATGCAAAGAGCACTGAGCACTCTCTTGTACCAGATATAATTTATAGACAGACAGACAGACAGATAGACTCAAAATGGTGGGCTGAGCAATATATCCTTAACTTCCAAGGGGCAAAACTTTCTTTTCCATAAATGAGACAAAACAACTGAACAATTAGGAACAAATAAATGCAGTGCATATGCAGTGTGAAATCACTCCTTCCTCATCTGTGCTACATGAACACAACATGGGAACACAACATGGGAACAGGTTAATGTTAAGAGCGCGTGCGTTGCGCCTCTGTCACTGATGTATGTGATGTAACGTAAAGCTGACGCTAACCAGCTCAAACTGGCCTCGTGCTCCAGCAGCTCGAGCTGAACTTTACACTCAGCTTGTCATCCCACTGGCAAAGGACTGAAGGGGCGGCAGAAGTTTGGGGTTCTTGCAAAAAACAAAAAAAAAAACCCAAAAAACAACAACTCCAAATATGTGCAAAGGAAGACTTCACAGTGGAAAGCGGCCAGCCTGGCTATTGGCACACAGTGAGCGTGCAGCCTACATTCCGCCACAGACACAGCTTTTTGTTTGGATCCGGTTCCTCAGAAAAATCCCACGTTCATGCCTCTGACTACATTAATGCTCTTTAGAACTCTTTTTGTGCGTGTGAGAGCCTCGAATGATCTTGATGCATGCGCATACAAACAATTAAAATGTACCACACACCCATATAATCTTCATCTCTGCCATGTCTAGGATTAACAGATTAAATTACAACAACAAACCACACGTGCTTTTCTGCCTCGCGCACAAGAGACTGCTGTAAGCAAAGAGTGGGGAAAAACTTACACACTGGGTCGTCCATTTTCAGATTCCTTTCCAGGCGAATAGATGATGGGATTGTGTTTTCTATGAGCTCTGATATGGACTGAAACCAAACGGATAAAACAGTCATGTGCATCACAAACAGACATCAAGCTGGACTTTCAATAACTTTACAGAACTGCAGGAGGAAAGTGAGTAATAATTCATACTTAACCCATTGAACTTTAAACATGGTTATAGATATTGCTGTATCAGCCCCCCCAACTCACCCCAACTCGGAGAGTGTTGAGCATCTCTCTCTTCTCTTTGTCACCAGGTCCAATGTGTCTTTCAGCGAAATCATCATGTCTCGGCAGTATCCTGTCAATCATCCTCGAGCCCAAAACCGCACAGGTTCTCAGCTCGCGGATATTTGGGGATTGATGTAAAAGTTTTGTTTTTGCGTGTGTTTTCTGGACTGCATTCCTCTTCCCACAGGCGGTCCTGTAGCTTTTGTATTGCACGCGGGTGGTCACCGCTCTGCTGGTCATAACCGCCCAGGATCTCGCGCAGCTCTGCATTTTATTTCCAGATAAAAATAAAAAAATAATAATAATAATAATTGAGAGAAACTAAAAAAATTGCTCAGTCACACCCCACTCCGTGTGACCCACCGACGCTTAGCTACTGATGTGTGAAGTTTCCCGTGAACTGTCTTAAAAGTATCTAGGCTGTCCGCCTCCTGATTATACAGTCAGCAGCCAATCACTAAGCAGATGCGCCATAACGCAGTGGCGAGCCCCGCGCCAAAACCACGCCCCCTAAACTCCTCACGTGCACTTTGCTAATTGACGTAACTTTGCATTATTGTGGTCTGATGATGGACAGGACATATTTGGTCATCTATTAATGTGAATGCATAAATACAGAATGTATGGACCAGATTAAAACTGTTATATATATTTATGTTGCATCTGCTGCTGGTTTGTCCAACAGGTGACAAAACCCTAAACAACATTCACTGACCAGGCATTACATTATGACCACCCGCCTAATATTGGTGTTGTTCCCCCTTTTGCTGCCAAAACAGCCCTGACCCGTCATGCACTGTGCATTCTGACACCTTTCTATCAGAACCAGCATTAACTTGTTCAGCAGTTTGAACAACAGTAGCTCGTCTGTTGGATCGGATCATACGGGCCAGCCTTCACCGCATCAATGGGCCTTGGCTGCTTATGACACTTTCCGTCGGTTCTTTCTTTGGACCACTTTTGATAGATACTGACCACTGCAGACTGGGAACACCCCACAAGAGCTGCAGTTTTGGAGATGCTCTGATCCAGTGGTCTAGCCATCACAATTTGGCCCTTGTCAAACTTGCTCAATTCTTTACCCTTGCCCATTTTTAATGCTTCTAACACATCAACTTTGAGGACAAAATGTTCACTTGCTGCCTAATATATCCCACCCACTAACAGGTGCCATGATGAGGAGATATTCAGTGTTATTCACTTCACCTCTCAGCGATCAGAGTGTTATGGCTGATTGGTGTATTTTAAATAAGGTGTTGGGATGAGCCACTAGAACAGATTGAGTTCACCTTGGCAAAGTTTCAGCAAGTCTTTCTGAAATCTGTATTGGAGGTACAATAGGAACCATTTTCATTCAAAAAATATTCCCTCAGTTAGTATTTTGGTGATGGTGGTGGAGAGGACTGTCTAGCACATCGCTCCAGAATCTGGAGCATGCTGTGTTCAATTGGGTTGAAGTCTGGTGACTGCCAAAACCAGAGTACATGCTTCCCATCATTCTTTACTCATCAAACAATTCAGCGGGTCCTTGTGCCCTGTGACAGGGGGCGGTACATCCAGGCAGAAACCACTCCCATTAGGATAAAAGTGTTTCATCATAGGCTAAAGGTGATCAGTCAGTAGAACATAGTATTGATTTGCAGTGATGTTTCTCTAGAGTATGCGGACAAATTGTCACCACCTCTGTATATCAGAAATGTCCTTTAAGGCTGAAATATGCCCCAGATAAATAGGTTGTTATTCTCTGATTTAATGAAACATTGACCATATTCAACTTAAAACATTTAATATCTAACCAAACACAATGGAACAGACTCAGTCCTGAAGCCACAGACGTGTCTCATTTCTCTGGCAGGAGTGTGTATTTTTGTCCCAAATATACATAGTCACTCACTTGTGTTCTACCTGTTATGATGTTGCTACAAGTAGTGAAACATCGCATCAGCTATGCTTGCCTGTCACATGTTAATAGTATTGCTGTGTTTTAACGGAAGTATCTTGCAAGGAATATATTTATCATCCAAACATATTTTTATGAAGCAAATCTTTTCATTGCCATGGCCCAAATAACAAAATAAAACATCTACAACTGGCACATTTTTATTGTTAAGTTCTAAAAAGTATTTTTTCTGCCTATTTAGTGCTACCTATGTTAAATCATGAGTTAATAAAGAGGTCTTCTTTGTCCCAAATGTCACTTATTAACCCTAACCATAGATATTTTTATTTTTATTTAGGATGAAACACAGCTACACGTTATATTCAATTAAACCTCCTCCCCCTTTTTTTTGTCAGAGTCAAAGTTAAAGAAGCTTTACTGTCATTTCAACCATATATAGCTGATGCAGTACACAGTGAAATGAAACAACGTTCCTCCTGGAGGTGCTACACAGAACAAAAACAAAATACAGGGTGACGTAGACTAAACTATACTTCCAATAGATCTATATTCCCAATATATTGTATCAGTGGTCTGCCAATAAAACTATTCTCCTGTCCTTCTAGCACTAAAACCCATGTATCTCATGACCCACTAAAAGAGTCAAACATTTGTGTTTTTCGTCGAATCTACTTTCATTACCAACACAGGAACACGGTGGTCATTATTGTGCTGTCCTGTAAATCTTGGTTGTTCCCCTAAGGATCATAAGGCCTGAAAGTCCCATACTTGCAGCCCTTGTAGTATATGTAATTTGTGTAATAGAAAAATGCAAATTACAGTTGAAGTACAAGCAATAGCAACAATCTAAGGGAATAGACCTTGTACAATGCACCTGAAATGAAATGGCCTTTATTTGTCACATATACATTACAGCACAGTGAAATTCTTTCTTCGCATATCCCATCCTTGGAGGTTGGGGTCAGAGCACAGGGTCAGCCATGATACGGCACCCCTGGAGCAGAGAGGGTTAAGGGCCTTGCTCAAGGGCCCAACAGTGGCAACTTGGCGGTGCTGGGGCTTGAACCCCTGATCTTCCGGTCAACAACCTGCTGACCCTAATTGATCTGAAGAAGCAACCCAGTAAACCAACCCACCATTACCTGGTGCTCTCAAGGCCTTATAAACAGTAGAGTTCCATGTGTTTTGTTATCCATGAGAATCTTTTCTCAATTAAAAAAGCCAACAGAAAATCAGACATGGGAAGACATGGCTCTTGCCCAAACATGAGAAAATGAGGTGAAAGTTCTGAAAACATGATTTGTAGTGCTATAACAAAACTAAGATGCTGTGGTGAACATAGTATTTGTGCAGGCGGAAGTGACAGCAACAGACCAGGCAACGTTTACACTGAGTATTTCCTTGTGTGTGATATGGTACATTGTACATCTTTCGAATACCATAAAATTCACACAATTGCTTTGCCCTGATTAGAACACCGATAAAACTACTCTCTCACCAGTAATTAGGGGAAAAAATCGGGTCATTCAAAAAAGCTTGGTCCCTATCATCAATCACAGGATCCAAAAAAAGAAAAGTTAAAAACCAGCACCTGGTTGGAAGCAAGAATTTGGCCAGTGATAGCATGAAACTGGTTAAGCGGCCTTTGCCTAGGTATATCTCTGATATTCCTGATGGGGTGATAATCCGCTGATAGCACTGTGCAATTTCTTAGCCAATACCACAGCTATCTGACTTGTTCTGTGGTTTGTGTAACACCCTGATGGCCATGTTTCATTGAAACACAAGCTGAAGATGCTGTTCACCCTGATGGTGAGAGAGAACTCCCTTTTCTCAAATTATTCCTTCTCTCACAAGGACCCCAGTGTCTGGTTTCCTGCTTTTTTCCAATATGACAAAACCATTATTTGTTGCTGCAAATAATGAAGGAATGCATAGATAACAAGCTCCACTTGTTGAAGGGTTTCTATTGAGGGAACATTTTGACTGTGTAGAACAGTTCACCAGGTCTGGAACCCATTGTAGTGTAGTGTACTAGCTTCTGGTTTTGGAGGATTAGAGCTTGATGACACTGAGTCATTTGATTAAGGGGAAGCTTTCTGTGTTAGTCTAGTTACTGCTGGTTTGGAGGTATGTTCTTGTTGCCTTTGCACATACCTCCAAACCAGCAGCAGGTAGGCTAACACAGATAGCATTTCCTTCTGTAACATGGTTATTAACTCTGCGGCACTAGCACCACCTGGCTGGGAATCAAGGCTTCCTGGTGCCTGAGAGAACTCCATGGCACATACTGATGGGACAGCATAACTTCTACCTGTACTGTTGTCTCTGCTGTTCCCAATGAATGACTTTCTCTCAAATATACCACAAAGAATAACCTGGATTTTGTTAGATCACTGTTGGATCAACTGATTTATCCAGAGGACAGACTTTCTAACATGCTTTATAATATGATCATGCAAATCTCCAGAAGCCTTAAAAGAGCACACGAATACTCCTGCAATCACTTTTCTTTCACTTTAACAGTGTGGCAGTGTTTAAAATGCATTTAGACTACAATTCAAAAAGACACATTAATAGTGCCATATCATTTATTCTACTCTTTACACTAGACTCAGCGGTTTTGCTTCTACAAACTGAATATGGTCATTAACTCTTCAGATAAAATTGCTATCCACTTTACTGGGCCATTTGTGGAATCAGACAACTCAATTAAGTTTAAAATAAAAATAAATGAACACAATAAATATACAGTACAGTATATTCTTAATAACTTGCTTGCAGCTTTGAACTTAAAAAAGAACCTGCTGCTTAAAACAAATTACAAAATGACATAATACTATCAAATATGTTTTTATTTATTAGTGGAGAAGTGTATTAATAAACATACATATTGTCATTTCCATACATGTTAAACACATTACAGGTACTTCAGTTTTATATTCCATAAAGCAGTTACTTCTGGTACAGAGCAACTCTGGAGGCAATTAAGTGATGATTAACAATCGCCTGAGCTGTAAATATCTCTGGAGTGGCTTATGTGGGCGGTCAATTTGCTGTAAAAAGCAATTCAAAAATGGTCACTTTCCTTAATGGTTACTTCAGACCATGTTGCAAACTGTTTACTGTACAGTACATCACTTAAAGAAGGGTTGAGTACTTTGAGCTATACACCTATTTAAATTAATCCATCTTAAAATAATTGATTTCACTTATAGCCACATTTAAAAATAAATAAATAAACTGCTACTTGAAGTATGAGCATACCTAAAAAGGAAAAGCATGAGCATTCTCTCTCACCCTTGAAGCACTTTTGTAAAATGACAAATGTGTACTCATGATAGCGTTGCTGCCTTTTAGATCTCTATTTACTGAATGTGTAGAAAGGTCAAACTCCCTGCACATCTATCTATCCATGTACGTTTGGAATTTAGATTGCCTTTTCTAAGTGGAAAATATAAATTTTGGAGGCTCCATAGCAATCACACCCTCACCCAAGGTGTTAATAATAAACTCACAGGTTCTTGCTGAATAAGAAGCCACAGACAGAGCAAAGCACAAATCAGGACTTACTAATCATACTAGAATGGATCTTTTGTGGATGATTTTTAATCAAAATCCTCAGCTAGCATACCAGTTGTTCACTATACCCTTGGCTTTTCTGTTTTACAGTTTGGCTACACGAGGATATCTCACGCTGTTTAACAGGTGAGCATGAATGTTTTAAAATGGTAATATTCTATTGATTTAATCGAGTAAAACAAATGTGTTTTGTTAAGGCATATCTGTCTGGCATCGGGAGGATTCATACTTGCCGTTCTGACAATGGGTCCATACAGCATGCTGCTGTTTATAACCAACATCATATTTGTGTTACTGGTGCGCTTCATGAAGCCAGATCATATTCACTACTGGATTTTTGGGCTGCAGATGTGGTGGCAAACATTGTGGCACTTCTATATGCAGTACAAGCAATACTGGCTCCAAGAACCTGTAGATTCCAGGTAAAGTTTTTTTTTCCAGCCTCACTAAATACAGTATTTAAAAAAAAATCTTTGTTTATATATATATATATTTTTTTTTTTTTTTTCTTCACCTCAGGCTTGTGCTGGCTATGTCTGCTTTAATGCTTCTCAGTCAGAGAGTCACATCAGTATCGATGGATCTCCAGGAAGGAAAAGTCATCAAGCATTTCCGAAAAAGCCCCCAGAGCCAAGTCCTTTCCCTCATTCCTTTCATGAGCTACACTCTGTATTTTCCTGCCCTTCTTGGAGGACCGCTTTGTCCATTTGTCACTTTTGTGAACTTTGTGGAGCAACTGAGTGTCAAGCCACCACCTTCTCCACTTAAAATTCTGCCTTGGAAGATGCTGCAGGTTTTACTTCTGCTAGGTCTCAAATTCCTCCTTACAAGTTTTTTACAGTCTAGCATATTCAGCCTAAGTAGTTCACCATGTACATTATGGATCTGGATCTTCTCCCTAGTGCTCAGATTGAATTATTACGTTCACTGGAAAATAAGTGAATGTGTTAACAATGCAGCAGGATTAGGTTTCAGTGGGTACAGTACAACTGGAGGTTCATTGTGGAATGGACTTTCTGATGGTGATGCATTTGAGATTGAATCCTCAAGTAATGTTTCAGCCTTTGCCCGGCTCTGGAACAGGACCACAGCTGGCTGGTTACGCAGATTAGTGTTTCAAAGGTGCAGCAGGATGCCAGTGCTTATGACGTTCAGCTTCTCTGCTTTGTGGCACGGCTTGTACCCAGGTCAAGTTGCAGGCTTCCTCGGATGGGCCGTAGCTGTGATAGGAGACCACAAACTCCACAAACACCTTTCTCCAAGGCTCACCACAGCTTGGAGGAAAGGCTTGTATACTTGTCTAAGCTGGCTTTACACTCAGATGGTCATCACTTGTGTTGTGGTTGCAACTGAACTTCAAAGTTTGGAGGCACTCAAGTTGTTTTGTACAACACACATTGCTCTATTTCCACTTGCAAGCATTTTCATACTGTTCATTTTATAAAACTGCAGAATACACTCACCGGCCACTTTAATAGAAACATATGTACATCTGGAATTACGAAATCAGTCGCAGTAGCTCAAGTGCATAAGATCATGCAAGTATAGGTCAGGATCTTTCCATACCAAACATCAGAATGAGGAGAAAATGTAATCTCACTTTGAGCGGTTGTTTGTTGCATAACTGTCTCCTAGAACTTACATCCAGTGAGAAGTAGGTCTACAGGCAGAAACATCTTACTGATAAAAGAGGTCAGAGAAGAACGGCAAAGTTTGGCCGTTCTCAAATAATTTTAAATCTCTACTCATCCTTCTTGAGCAGAAAAGCATCTCAGAATGCATAACACATCATGTATTGTTAATGGGCTACACTAAAATTGCACACATCTGGACTACATTCATACTGTTTCTGACACCGATCTGTATTCATATAGTATATTTTATGCTTTCTATACACATTTTATTTTAATTGTAATTTATTCTTATTCTTTTTTTTATTCTATTTGTATGACACAGCCATTTCACCGCATGGTGTACTGTGTATGGATGTGATTGGGACCAATAACATTTGAGTCTGAAACTGTGCAGTTAAAGATCATAAAGACATCACCTGGTCTTTTTCTGATTTCCACGTTTTTCAGTTTTCGGTGACCTTGTGTTCACTGATAGGAGTGGAACCTGATGTACTCTTCTGCTGTTGAAGCTCATTCAACATACTGTCCATTTGAAGATGCTTTTCTGCTCAGCATGGTTGTAAAGTGCTTATTTAAATGATTGTATCTTTATGATACTCCTATTAAAGTGGCCAACAAGTTTACAAAGCTTATGTTATTCAAGTATTTTTTAAATTGTCTTATTTATATTTTATTTTAACAATAGCAATACCAATGCAGTTGCAATGACTGATAGGTGATAAGGAATAAACAGATGTGATCATTGCATTGTGGTCATTTGAGATCATTAAAGGAAATAAACAAATGCACTCATGCAAGTTTTTTTTACGTGTCTTACATGTCTTTTTTATTTTATAGGAGGCACATTTTCTGCATTCTCCAGCACACAGCTGGTATTCCCCTACATTGCTCAATAGTCATTACGGTCTATTTGTTATGCTGCGTGGAACATTTTGCTGGCAGGTTTCCACTTGTTCCAACACCACAGTTCTGATCACCTTTAATCTACTATGAAATATTTCTGTTTTGTTGAAATTCTGATGAAAGTATGTCTCCACCCCCAGAATGTCTCCACCCCTGTTCACAGGGAAAGCGGGCTCATGCTACAGCCTTCACACCTACAAGACCTCATACAGTATATGGGAGAGTCTGCTTTCAGAGACTGTGCCAAGGAGCACTAAACCTGCTCTACACCTTACTCTCACACTCTTTATGGAGTGACAATTGTTTCTATGAATTTGTTGTTCAGTGATTGGGGTGATACTACCATCTTGTGGTCATGAACAAGTACACACAAAAATAAAATCGAACAATCGAGGAGAAGAACTTCAGGATGATGTATAACTATAGATAAGAAGTCCTTGAACCTGCAATGTACATAATGATATATATCTTTGTAAGGCACATTTGTAAGGGCATTCAGAGTAAGGGAAGGTTTTAGGAGAATAAAAACCGTGTTGGATGGAGGCCACAGTTCATTAAACTATCAGAGGTTCTAAGTCCATACTAGTGTCCCTGGACACATATAGTTGGAATGTTAAGTGCTAAATTAATGTGAATGTGCAGTATGTATATATATATTTGTATCTTTTCCACATTTTGTAGTGTTATAAACTGGACCTGAAACATATATTTGGAATGAATGCCAAAAGTTTTGGGTCATCTGCCTTTACATGCACATGAATGTAATATGGGGTTTTCCCACCCTTTGCAGCTATAACAGCTTCAAATCGTCTTGGACAGCTTTCCACAAGGTTTAGGAGTGTGTTTATGGGAATTTTTGACCATTCCACTATAAACACGTTTGTGAGGTCAGGCACTGATGTTGGACGAGAAGGTCTGGCTCACAGTCTCCACTCTAATTCATCCCAAAGGTGTTCTATCAGGTTGAGGTCAGGACTCTGTGCAGTTCCTCCACACCAAACTCACACATCCATGTCTTTATGGACCTTGCTTTGTGCACTGGTGCACAGTCATGTTGGAACAGGAAGGGGTCATCCCCAAACTGTTCCCACAAAGTTGGGAGCATGAAATTGTCCAAAATGTCTTGGTATACTGAAGCGTTAAGAGTTCCTTTCACTGGAACTAAGGGGCCGAACTCAACCCCTGATAAACGACACCGGAATTCAATGATTTGGAGGCGTGTCCCAAAACTTTTGGCAATATAGATGTCATGAATCTACACAAAGTAGCCTATAACACTGCTGCAGGTGTAAAATCTATATAATTTTCAAAATGATTTGCAAATAGAAAGAAATACTTACCAGAAGCTTTTTTTTGTTAATTAGTCTTTGTGTCACAACAAAATTTTGCACATTCAAATGTTAGACATGAACCAAATCACAAAAATCTCTGATCAATCCATTTATATTCACCGTTAAAAGACTACACAATGTGGAATACCTGAGGTTTAGGAAGTAGGAAAGCTTGTGCAAGGCATTGTGTATCAAATAATTGTGATGAATTAGTACAGTTGAAGCAAGAAATTGTAGTAATACACCTAACTGAGATGCTGTTGCATATAGACTCACTATTATTTATTTATTTTTACTGGACCTAATAAATCTAGTCAATCTGATAATGTAAATACATAACCTGTTACATAACCTGCGTGGTAGGTTAGAGGCACTGTATTATCAAGTTGACCCAAATACTAAACTGTATAATCAGAAACAGCAATCCCAGGGGAAATAGCCACTTAAAAAACATGTTTTTGACTTTAGGGACACTGAACTCAAAATGCTGTTAGTATTGCTTTATGACCATGGGCAGCCAAAACACTGAGGAATTTAACATAACTGGAAATATAAATAATGAGAGAATATAAAAAATTAGTTTTTTTTAAAAAAAAAATGTTTCTACTTTTAAATGTATCTAAAAAGTACACAGTACTTTTGTCTTTATCTGATGAAATTTGGTTAAATTTGTCTTTACTTAATGTGGTGAATTTAACTTAATGTTTATTATTTATCGAAAACTGTTACATCTATCTATCTATCTATCTATCTATCTATCTATCTATCTATCTATCTATCTATCTATCTATCTATCTATCTATCTATCTATCTATCTATCTATCTATCTATCTATCTATCTATCTATCTATCTATCAAAGAAACCAGGCTAACATATTTAATATAGTCAGTTAATATTCGGTTAATATTTATATTTATATAATTATATTAGTCAGTTAATATTAAAAAGTTCCTCAAGAATTATTTATTTATTTTTTACATTGAATAAAGATTATTTTAGATCTATGGAGGCCAAGGAATAAAGGAGACAGCTCAATTTGGTTAAATTCATCTTTATTTAATGTGATGAATTTAACTTTAGTAATGTTTATTATTTATCTAAAACTGTTAGATTTATTTATTTATATATATATATTTTTTTTTATCAAAGAAACCAGGCTAACATATTTAATATAGTCAGTTAATATTTGCAAATTTAAAAGTTCCTCAAGAATTTTTTATTTATTTATTTATTTTTATATTAAATAGAGTTTAGTTTTTAGATCTATGGAGGCCAAGGAACAAAGGAGACAGCTCAAATGATCTGCTTACTCCAGCAGATTGAAACATTTAACTGAGGTAGGGCCTGGGCGCTCATCCTCTAGTTCCACACACTAAGTATAAATACCACAAAATAATATGAGATAACTCCAAACAACAACTTCATAAATGGAAGACAGAAAAGTGTTACTACCTTGAATTAACCATACATAATCTATATTCAGAGAAATCCTTTTTTTCTTTTCAGAAAAATCAAACACTGTGTTACAGTTCATAAGTAAAGCATTTGGACAGGATTAGGAACGAGTACATCAGAGAGACAGCTGATGTTGGACGTTTGGGGGACAAAGTCAGAGAGGCCAGATTAAGATGGTTTAGACATGTCCAGAGGAGGGAGAGTGAGTATATTGGTAGGAGAATGTTGGACATGGAGCTGCCAGGCAGGAGGCAAAGAGGAAGGCCAAAGAGGAGGTATATGGATGTAATAAATGAGGATATGAAGCTAGTGGGTGTAAGTGTTGAGGATGCAGAAGATAGGGATAGGTGGAGAGAGATGATTCGCTGTGGCCACCCCTGAAGGGAAAAGCCGAAAGAAGAAGAAGAAGTAAAGCAAAATATATTCATGAGAGGTGAGAGACAGCGAATACATTGGTTAAGGCACAGTGTCCCAGTTATTAAATCTACAATCTCTCTCTCTTTCTCTCTCATTTTTTTAAAACTGCAATTGCTAAGCATTTTGAAAGGTCAACAGCTGCACATTTCTTAGTGCTAAGTTACTCCTAAGTGCATTAGGAGTTTATATAATTGAATAAAACCCAGGTGCCAATTGGAAATCACACATGGTTACTGTTAACAACACAAAAATCACAAAATATACAAAATTATCTTCAGTTTACAATGACAATATGCACATTAAAGTGTCTATGCTTCTACATGATCTGTTTCATTGATTGGATTAGTTTCATTGTCAGCTGCAGCATCTGTTACTTTTACCAGAGCGATATTCTTCTTCTCCACCAGCCTGTCGACCATCACTACGAAAACAGCTGAGAGTATAATGCAGAAGCCTGCCAGATAAAACGCAGCGCCGAATTCACCAGTCCAGTCCACCAGCCAGCCTGTGACATTCAGACAAACACAAATGAACCTGCCATCACTATGATAGTCAAACACTTCAGCACCAAGCTGCTGCTAATGATACGATATCACCAGGATAAATAATGAACATGTTATTAGAATTTACTCTTAACAAATCTTGTCAATATTAATACATGTGTACTGGCATTTCAGGGGTTAAGACATTGACCTATGGCTCAGAAGGTTGAGAGTTTGAATCGCAGGGCCACCACTGGGCCCTTGTGCAAGGCCCTCAGCTGTGTAATGGAGATAAATGTAAGTTGCTCTGGAGAAGGGCACCTGCCAAATACCAGAAATTTAAACATGCATATATATGCAACATGATTGCAATCAATGCAATTGATTAAGAAGATTTTCTGTTTCTCTGCTATTTTGCATCACTGATAGATAGACAGGCAGATAGATAGATAGATAGATAGATAGATAGATAGATAGATAGATAGATAGATAGATAGATAGATAGATAGATAGATAGATAGATAGATAGATAGATAGATAGATAGATAGATAGATAGATAGATAGATAGATAGACTTTATTGATCCCATGAGGGATAAAAATGGTTTAGGAACATGAACAGACAAACATATTAGAAACACCAACACCACAGTAAGGGGATCAAAACATCATCACATTTCTTAATGTAAGGTTGTATGTGCTGTAGGAGATTAGGGGTTATAAATTAGAAGTAGATGTGAAACTGTGTGAATGGGTGAGCTCTATCTGATAAACTTGTTCACTGTCCCTCTCTCTATGTATCTCTGTCTCTATATCAGTATGTGTTAGAGAGTCACCTGGCAGCCAGCAAAGGAAAATGACAGATGAAGAACCCATGACTAAGACCAAAAACAGCCAAAGCCTTAGACAGCTGAGACAGAAACTATGTACACACCTGTGTTGCAAATGGGTCATTTGCTTTGGATCCTGATGGTACATTAACCCTGAGTAAGGCTAAATATCATCACAAATATCAATATTCACAGTTAACTCCAGAACTACTGGCACCCTTCTAGATACTTACATCGTAAATTTGATGACGAAATTAATCGTATGATGAGCTAAACAATATTCTGTGTATTCCCAAATATTTAGAAATATTTATTACATAATTCCATAGTTAATAATTGTTGAAACCTATTTAGACCACAGAGTTTAAACAAGGTTCAAAACAGGAGCCTGACTTAACCAAACTATTTCTGAATCCCATCAGGATGCGTGTTTGCCGTCATGATATTGTTGAAAGTTTCAAGTCTCGTGGCATGAACAGCATACTTTGTTTATGTCATGGCACATTTAAGACCACAACCTGTTTACTCCCACATTACAGAATGTTTTGGGGACTAAAATTAGACCTGGTGGAAGCAATGCATTTACTAAAAAGCATGTAGAGAAATGATTTAGAGTAAATGGATTATTAAAGTATGTTGCAGTGCAAGAGATACAAATTAGGACACACTGACCTGCAGCAGGTGGAGCGATGAATGCCCCAGAGGTTCGCAGTAGCATGAAGAGTCCAAGTGCACTGTCAAAGCCTGCCAGCCCTACAATATCCACTATACTTGTGATATGGACAGCCACAACACAGCCAAACAGGAAGCCGTAGAGTGTGGTGAAAACCATGATGGGGTAGTAGGCACGTGCGAGTGGCAGAAGCAGCACCACCACTCCCAGCAAAATGGACACAATCGTTAATATCTGAAGGTTCCTCAACACCCGCAAATTAGCCAGCCAACCACAGGCTAGTCTGCCTAGCAGATCAGCCAAGGACAAAATGGAGAGGAGGAAGGCAGCCCAGTACTGCTCTATACCTATGTGATTGGCATATGGCACCAGAAATAGAGGTGGGATGAAGAAACCAGATGCAGCTAAGATGGCAAATGCAATGTACAGTATCAGCTCAGGCCTCTGGATTATTGAGCACTGGAAAAGAGCTTTTGTGGATGATGGGTCCGCCATGAGGTTTGGGGTTTGGGAAAATGGCTTAGGTTTGAGAGGTTTCATAAGAGCTCCACACACCAAAAGATTGAGCTGAAGACCTCCAATGATGAGCAAAGCTCCTTGCCATGAGTAGGTCTCAATGAGCCACTGGAAAAAAGGGCTGAAGGCCACAGCAAAGACACACTCGCCTGAGCTGGAGATGGAAAAGGCGATAGGGCGCCAGTCTTTGAAGTAGTGGTTGACCATGATGTTGGCTGACATCCAACAGAAGGATACACCAAGTCCTAGCAATCATGTTACACATCATTTCAATAATCACTGTTAAAAATCATTTTGCAATCATATAGCAATTGTAATGTGTGTGAATAATTAAACACACCTCTGACATCTAACATTACTAGAACACAAGTTGGAGCAATTATAAGATGTTATCAAGCTTTAAAAATCTATCAACATCACACATCTTTTACACATGGACTTGTACATTATTGATTATAAATTTTTAGCTTTTCAAGTATTTCCTGCCATTCATTAATATCAGAACATTTTGAGATATTTGTAAACATTTCTCTGATCCATGAATGCAACTAGGCAAGCTAGATTTATTATTATGCAACAGAAATATGAAGAAGGCTCTATTTCTACCTTGTATAACTCCTACTGACAGATACATCCATGGCAAGGCCAGGCCTAGTGATCCAAAGATCATGCCTGAAGCAGCCAGAACTCCACCAATCATCGTAACACCACGCTGTGTGACATAGACACCGAGACCTCCAGCGAGTGGAGCTGAATATAAAATGTACAAGAGAAAATTATGATTTGTACAGCTTATAGACTCACTGTAAAGCCATTATTTTAAATAAAGTAATTCATTTGGCTAAAGCCTGAATTTGTTCAACTTTAATCTGTTTGGGGATTGTAACGTGCCATTTCTAACCCTGTCCTTAATTGCCCTAGTACATTCTGAGCAGTCAGGAAAAACATCACATCAATGTTCCACAAACATGAATCACAAGTTTCACCTCAGCTCACCTCCCAGATGAAACATAGCAATGCTGGTGGATGTGATCCATGACACAGTGCTGGTGAGGACATTATAGTAGTTCTGGATCTCCAAGAAAAACAGGCCAAAGTTTTTAAGGATGGCTGTGGTAAGGCCCCTGGAGAAGAAGGCAGCGATAACCACGACCCATCCATACCCACCGTCTGGTGCATCCACACTGTACTCTTTCATGGTGTGTCAATCAGCTCCACCTTTTAATGGATAATTATATGACATCTGTATAATAAAACCCTCTAACAGACCTTCATGATCAAAAGTCACGTCTGTATGCAATTTTTTTAGCTCATTATTAAATATGGAATAAAATCACTGTCAAAAATAATTGTGCGTAATTCAGATTTGTGTGTAATTCTGTGTTTTGTCCGAGTTGGATTCCAAGTTCGTTTGTTTGTTACAGTACAACTCTAAAATGTACGACTATGACCGTTTACAGACACAACACCTCTGTTACACGTGCGAAATCACGCCCACGAATATAGTGTGTTCAACCACTGTCAAAAATACAAGGCCACATGCACAGGCATTACTATCCGAGGGAAGATGAATCGATTCGGCGCATGCGCCCCGCCACCGTTTTCACCCACTGCCAGCAGCCGAGCGCTCACTCATCTATGGAAGCCCGTTCCCACCACTGAATAAAAAAATAATAAAGGTTATTGCGACTTTTTATCTCACGATTCGTCTGCGAATAATAGCAGACATTTGAAAGTGTTCCTCCCTACAAAGTGGAATTGCATATTAACTGATTACATCAATATTTTATTCACAAATCGCATTATTATTCCGAAAGGTAGCAGTAAAAAAAAAAAAAAAAATGACATGACTGATGAAATGTTATCAGGGAAAATTATTCTCAAGTCAGTGTACTGTAATATCTATCATCGGACAATGATTTAATCTTTTTTTTTTTCACAGCGGTACTTCACTGGGGCTGGGCAGTACATCAACAGAACTCTCCCTTGATTTGCGTGTTAAGGGGCCAGAGGAAAATTGTTATATCAAATTCTGGCATTTGAAAAAGGTGGCTAACACAAAATTCCTATTTCAAACTGAGATGTGAAACTCGCAATTCTGAGAAAAAAAAGTCGGGCGTCCATAGATGAGTGAGCGCTCGGCTGCTGATGTGCCATTTTGGAGGCCGTGGTTTAAAACGGGGGCGGGGCGCATGCGCCGAATCGATTCATCTTCCCTCGGATAGTAATGCCTGTGCACGTGGCTTTGGTGTATTTTTGACAGTGGTTGAACACACTATATTCGTGGGCGTGATTTCGCACGTGTAACAGAGGTGTTGTGTCTGTAAACGGCCATAGTCGTATATTTTAGAGTTGTACTGTAACAAACACACGAAATCTGTAAACCGTCGTGGCCGTAGAACTTGGAATCCAACTCGGACAAAACACAGAATTACACACAAATCTTCTGAATTACGCACGATTATTTCTGACAGTGATTTTTTATTTATTATTTTATTTAGTGTATTTATTCCATATTAAACATGTAAACTGTTGACCTTCTGTAATTATAAAATGTTAACAATTTATTTATTTATTTATTTATTTAATTTTATTTTTATTTATTTATTTATGATGCTGACTATTATTATTATTATTTTTTTTATTATTATTATTATTATTATTATTATTATTATTATTATTATTATTATTATTATATCAATATTTTTGTTAGATTTTGCCTAAGCTTTTCATTTAAAGGGTTATAATCCTGAGGTAAGGTTTATAGTGTCAGTTTTGCTTCAAGAATTTCCTAAACCTGCTCTAAAATGATCTAAATGTGTCAAATCCTCCTCATAAAAGTTTCTGGCAATGACAGTAAAAGACCATCGATAAAAAATCCATCAAAAATTAAAAAACCATACAAAGTAAAAAGTCTGTTCCAAGTGAATATTCGGCAATTTACTATAGACTCCACCTGCATGATAAGGACACCAGTATATTTAAATAGTACTGTACTGCCATTGTTAAATGAATATAAAGTCTATAAAATATTGACATGTACCTTTAGCTATGTTCCAGAGGTAAAAGGAAACATCCCACACAGCTATTGCACTCACCAAGGTCAGAAAGTGTTCCGTAAACGTAGTGAAGTCTGTTATATAAAGGATTAAATATTCAGTCTTCAGTAGTGAAGTAGCCCAACATCATGCCTTCTCTGTTGCTGTGAAGGATCTTAGATAGATTTATATTTACCTAAATGTTTGCTGGTTGTCGACCTAACAGCACACAGAGACTTATAACTGTATCAGAGCGGACAACGGTACACATCTATATATAACTCTAGTTATAAATATAATCTAGTTACAATGTCAGTCACTATGGAAAGACTGAAGAGCCAAGCATGATGCATGATGGAGGCCATCACTGAAAATACTGAAAATAAGCTAGCTAGCTATGTGTTTGAATTTATTATGTAAAACAAACTTTAGGTAACTGACAGCAAAATACCAACTAAAAGTTCATTGCTTTCCTAAAATATACTTGATAGGGATAGACCTGCAGTTTGTAACCCTGTGCCATTATATTCAGGAGCACTGATCTGATGTTGTCACAGTTCAAAGAGATAAGTTTTTGGTTGTAAAGCATACCATGGCTAATCCCCTATACTTCAGGGGTATGTTCTGCTAGACTCTTTAGTGGTGGTGATGCTGATGGTGGGCTGTTGTTGCCTTTGGCTGGTACTACAGGGTGGATAAGGGGTAGAATCTGACTCCTTACCAGGTATCCGAGGACATGGCTTCCCCTATCTAAGGCTCGAACCTGGTTGTGGTGACCAAAATGTGTCCCAAATACAGTTCATTTAGCTCTGTAATTCTGTCTGAAGTATCTTTGGCAACAGTCTGACATTGCTTTGACACATGTGTGAGCTGAGCAGATTGTTCTGCCCTAGGGCTGGCAACATAACAGCTTAACATTGGAAAAGGTGGAATAGGCTGGACTGTGCATCATGTGGACTTGTTGGCTGCATGATACGGCCCTACTTGGGATGCACCATCTTTAAGGCTAGATGGTTAGAGCCTGTTAGAGAACCCTAAGAGCAGGTACGGGCCACTCACAGTGTCATAAATACATTTACCCTATCACCCACAGATAACTGCTACCATTTATCAAAGACCTGAGTCTAATATTAAATTGTCCATCTTTGTTTATTTTTAAATTTACAGTTATGCTGATTTATTTTAATGTCTTTTAATTGTTTGGACAAAATAACCTTGTGAAGTACACCGATCAGGCATAACATTGCCATAACAAGGGTGGTGGTAGTACAAGTGGTAAAGGCTCTGGGTCGTTGAACGGGAGATCGGGGTTCAAGCCCCAGCACTGCCAAGCTGCCACTGTTGGGGTGCTTGAGCAAGGCCCTTAACCCATCCTGCTCCAGGGGCGCTGTATCATGGCTGACCCTGCACTCTGACCCCAACCCCCAAGGATGGGATATGCGTAGAAAGAATTTCACTGTGCTGTAATGTCTATGTGACAAATAAAGGGAAATTCAACTTAACATTATGAGAGGTGAAGTGAATAACACTGATGATCTCTTCATCATGGCACCTGTTAGTGGGTGGGATATATTAGGAAGCAGGTGAACATTTTGTCCTCATAGTTGATGTGTTAGAAGCAGGAAAAATGGACAAGAGTAAGGATTTGAGCGAGTTTGACAAGGACCAAATTGTGATGGCTAGAAGACTGGATCAGAGCATCTCCAAAACTGCAGCTCTTGTGGGGTGTTCCCGGTCTGCAGTGGGCAGTATATATCAAAGTGGTCCAAGGAAGAAACAGTAGTGAACCGGTGACAGATTCATGAGGGGCCAAGGCTCGTTGATGGATGTGGGGAGTGAAGGCTAGTCCGTGTGATCCGATCCAACAGACGAGCTACTGTGGCTCAGATTGCTGAAAAAGTTAATGCTGGTTCTAATAGAAAGGTGTCAGAATACACAGTGCAGGATGGGTCAGGGCCGTTTTGGCAGCAAAAGGGGGACCAACACCAATATTAGGCCACCAATATTGGTCATAATGTTATGCCTGATCGGTGTAAATTGCAATACGCTGTAATTTAATTAAATCCAACCGATTTTGAAAAAGGTGTTAGGTATCATAAAACAAAAGAGACAAAAGTAGTACATTCTAAAATGACTTCTTCCAGACACATATATTTAATATATGATTTTAATTAGACACCACCTGCATGACGATGGAAAGCTATAAACATTATATATCTTTCTTCATTTATATTTAACTGCTTAACAGTCAAACATAGGCAGCTCATTGCATTCAGCTTTCATTTTTATAAAATTATAAAATCTTTATTTTTATTTATATACATAAAAACACATATAAAAAGAATGCAATTGCATGTGCATTCTTCCTTTCACAGTTCTTCGAAGTAAAGAAATATGCTAGCACTGCTAGCAGGAGGGTGTTGGGGGAGAAATAAGCAAACTAAAACATAGCTGCTTAAAGGCTGGTAGAAGTTCCATGTCCTTAATGAGGTCTGCCATGATGGCACACTGAAAAGCAAGGAGAGTGCTGAAGGAGGTCCTGGTGATGATCTTCAAGGCAGTTTATTAGAACAAAGCAAAGTGTTTCTCTCTTAAAATGGAGGCACTTGGGTGTATAGGTCTGAATCACTGCTGTCTCGAAACAAGTCGATGCGCAGAGCGAGCTCCTTGAAGGCTGGACGTAAGGTTGCGTCATTATCCCAGCATTCCTGCATTATTTCATACATCTAATAGAATTAAAAAGACACAATAATATTAAATAAAAACATACAGTACTTTCAGTAAAACAATACACTGTTATAAGGAAATCAGATGATTAATTATTTGATTATATTTATACTATTCAGACATCTTTTTAAAAATATTGTAAGCTACATCTTTTAATTAAAAATGAAGAAGAAACAACAGAAACAAGTGAGACAAAACTGCTAGTCTTCAAGGTTCTCTTAAAAAGTCTTTGTGAATTAATAATCCGATGCTGTATGTACTGAACACACACGCATGATGTCTGCTTCTGATTTACAGGACAACTTACAGTTTAGTGTGGATTGTTTATTTAGTTTTATTAGCACTTTTACTATTTGTGAAACCTTTGGTGTCTTACCTCTGAGGGGCAACCCACTGGCTGAGGTAAGCGGTTCCCATGTTTCAGCAGTTCGATGAGATGATACACTATAGTCTGGCCAGGCTTGTCTCCTCCCATCATGCTCATAAACACCTGAACAGAGATTGTGTTCAGAGGCTTAGCTAATAATGCTGTCTTTTTAGATGCGATGTCATATAAAATTGACGAATTTAGACTTAGATGAATTCTATATGCTTGATGTGGTTATAGAAGGTGCGCACTAAACCACAGACTAAACCATTTTAAAGTCATTTGTGGACACAGTATGAGCAGTAAAGTGATTCTAAGGTTTTGAAAGGATTTCACTTATAAGCTGAAATGAATAAAAATGAGAAATAAACAAGGGAATGAGTGATACATACTGTAGGGGGGCTACAGAGCTTGTCACTGTGTGTGAAGAGTTCGTACAGAACAACACCGTAACTCCAGACATCTGATGCCACAGAGAACCTGCTATCTGTTAAGGATTCAGGGGCATACCTGAAAAAATAGGCCATGTTTGCAAAATCTTAGTATCCTAATCTGTACAGAATTTAAACTTTTGTATTTTAAGAAACGCAGAATAAAATCAATGCAAAACTAATAAACACAGCTAAACAAAATCTCACCAGAATATTGGACTTTCCCCTGGCTCTTTGACCTTGTAGTATTCTTTGTCCTGAGGTAAAACCTTGGTCAAGCCAAAGTCACCGATTTTTACCTGAGACTCGCTCTCCACCAGGATGTTTCTAGTGGCCAGATCTCGATGAATGTACCGTTTGTTTGCAAGGTACTCCATACCCTGTACCAACACAAGCCAGTCACATATATACACCAGTTCTACTCAAACAGTCTTGTTGCCTAGAGGCCAAATAATACATTGGAAAAGAAAGCAGCTACCATTTGATAAAAAACACACATGAAGCGGGGATGGACATTGGCATAAATCACTCTAATACCTTGCATATTTGAGAGGCATAATGTACAAGCTTCTTGTGGTCAATCCTGACTCGGTTCTTGCTGAGATAATCTCTCAGACTGCCGTACGGCAGATACTCCATCACAAGCCGAAGGTTTCGCCGACCTGAAAAGACCATCAAATTGTGTTTAATAACGAATCTGATACAAAAAATGAGAATAACATTATAAACTAAATGCTAATTATTCCAGAAACATTTTTTCTTTCTTACTCAAATGTTATCAATCAAAAAAGTCATAATGCAGCTAGTAAGTTATATATGGTTTCTGACACTGCATGACACTGTTATATATAAAAAAAAATATTGCATGGCTTAAAAAGTAGCAGCCAGAAGATCCTCAGGGATGCCTTTTATACATTAGAAATGTTTCTGATAATATAATATCCATATTAGTATCCAGTATTCATTTAGTGTTTCATAATTTAGGAAAGCTGTTTCTACTTGTATCCTACTTCCTCCTACATCCTCTCAAATTTATCAAACCCAATAATAATCTTGGCAATTATTAAAGAATATTGCGAAAGGGCTTTTCTTGCACACAGCTGTAAACCATAAACAAATGACTCCTTTTTTCCTTCCGCCATTTTTATTTTCTTTTTTTCTGTAATTTGTCTCTATATTTTGACCAAATATTTTTATTGGCTTTGAAGTGAGTTAAAAATTCCCTCTAGTTACTGGCAGTTCTTTCACCATTTGGCAGTTGTTTTGTGTTTCCTGTCCTTTTGAGCATGATCTCTCATGGACTTATACACTTATACATAACTTATACATACACCAAGCAGACATAACATTATGACCACCTCCCTAATATTGTCCCCCTTTTGCTGCCAAAACAGCCCTGACCCATCATGCACTGTGCATTCAGACACCTTTCACCTATCAGAACCAGCATTATCTTCTTCAGCAATCTGAGCAACAGTAGCTCGTCTGTTGGATCGGATCACACGGGCCAGCCTTCGCTCCCCACGTGCATCAATGAGCCTTGGCTGCCCATGACCCTGTCGGCGGTTCACAACTGTCCCATCCTTGGACCACTTTTGATAGATACTGACCACTGCAGACCGGGAACACCCCACAAGAGCTGCAGTTTTGGAGATGCTCTGATCCAGTCTTCTAGCCATCACAATTTGGCCCTTGTCAAACTCGCTCAAATCCTTACTCTTGTCCATTTTTCCTGCTTCTAACACATCAACTTTGAGGACAAAATGTTCACTTACTGCCTAATATATCCCACCCACTAACAGGTGCCATGATGAGGAGATAATCAGTGTTATTCACTTCACCTCTCACTGCTCATAATGTTATGCCTGATCAGTGTATATATTACCAATATTACTCCTCACCTGCTCCATAGCACACTCCTTTGTACTTCACAATGTTCTCGTGCTGGAGAGACTTAAGGATCTCAATCTCCCGCTCGAAGTCCCGCAGGTGTTCAGTTGTGCTGTGCTGGAGCTTTTTCACTGCCACCACCTCGCCTGTACCGTCTTGCAGGGGGTCGTATCGGCACATCTCTACACTGCCAAAGTTCCCCTGCAGAACAAAACACCTAATTAGCATCACCAGTAATAAATAAATATACAAGTACCAATTTATTAACAAGGGTTTGTAGTCAAAAACATAAAACATAAAATGTAATCATTAGTATGTTTTGTTGGCTTGTGTGTGCTCACTTTCTCTTCCTCTGTTAATGTCGGCCACACATTTCTGGCTCTGGCTTTGTGTAATCAAATATCAAAAGAAGGATACTCATAGTGCATGCTCCTTTGTTTTGACTACTAACCAGATTAAGCTCACTCTTCTCACAAACTGTGGATAAGTTCTTATTTACACTATGAGAATGTGGTGCACAGATGGCCACATACGCTACCAGTCAAAAGTCTGGACACACCTTCTAATTCAGTGTTTTTTGTTTAGTGACATTCTAGAACAATACTGGAGATTTCAAAACTATGAAATAACACACATGGACTTAAGTAACTCATATGTAACGACAACAAAAAAAACAGTAGTCAGTTGTTATTTTAAGACACGAAGGTCAGGTGTTCTGGAATAGTTCTTGCAAGAACAGTATTGTCAAGTGCATTTGCAAAACCCATCAAGCACCATGATGAAACTGGCTCACATGAAGACCATCCCAGTAAAGCAAGACCAAAACTGACCTCTGCGGCAGAGGAGAAGTTCATTTAGAGTTACCAGCCTCAGAAATCACCAATTAACAGCACCTCAGATTAGAGCCGTTATGACGGCTTTACAGAGCATCAGTAGCAGACATATCTCAATATCAACTGTTCAAACGACATTATTGTGTATTTCGGCCGCCTTCAGCATCGTTTTACAATGTAGAAAGAAATAAACATCAGGAAAGACCATGGAATTAGAAGGTGTGTCCAAACTTTTGACTGGTAGTGTAGGTGTCCACTATGGGGCACCATCAGTAAGAATGGAGACATAATAACACTGACAATCACTCACGCATTCAGGCATGTGGAACAACATACAGGATTTTTTTTTACTGCTTATTTTAAATTAATTCTTTATACTCTGCTAATCAATACCTGCCTGTAAAACAGCACTACAGATAATCATTGCAGACTGAAGTGAAGTCAGCTGAGCACACATACCCATAAACCCTGTCTCTTCGTTGTGTCACTGAAGAAGTATAAATCAAACTTATAGCACTAGTGCAGATGTGGTCCCTAAGTTTACTATTTATCTGTTTAATTCAGATCATGTCCTATCTTACCATTATTTTCAAGGTTTATTTTCTGGCATATATTTACATATTTTAACTATATAATAGTGAATGTAAAGAAACTAACTTTCTCAATGACCACACATATTGCCATTATATATATGAATCTGATTTGATTTATTATGAATATGAATATGATTTGATCTGGATGATTCTTTATGCCTTTATTCTTTATACATTGGCTTGCATTTTATGGTTGTGAACATGCCAACTCAAAATTATAAAAGGTGCTCTCTTCCCCATTAGAACAGACAGATGGAGTCCCCTATTATCCACATGATTTGTGAAAGCTTGAAGAGAGCACAGAAAAGGATAAAGAACACTTGAGGTGCACTACCTTGCCAAGTTGCTGTAAGAAAATCAGATGCCTTTCCTCAAACTGCACTGGTTCCTGGTCCTCAAACGTTCCTGAGACAAGCACAAGGCCTCCGGTTCTAACGGGCATCAAGTCACTTTCCATCATCACCGTTTCATAGTCTGTGGACAAATGATTTGTATTTCAGGGAAAAATCATTCATGATCTTTGCTGGTCTGCACAAATGAACATCAACACAAATCCACTATTGACCCACGTTAAGGCTCTACTCTATAACTGTAGGGTTTGTCAATGTTAGTGTTACCCAACACAACAGATATGGTTTAACATCAGCTGACAGCTCAATGCACTTCCTGGTTAGGTTGGACTATGTACTATTATAACTTACATATACGATATATTTAAAACTGAAGTATAAAAAATGAGCATTTGTACTTTTACTTTGTAAAAATTAGATAATAAAATTTGTAATTTCTGCTTTGTAAAATCGAAGCTTGCACCTTACCCTTCTCCACAAAACAGATTTCACCAGCCATATTCCCACAACAGTGTGTGTGTGTGTGTGTGTGTAAACCACAAACCTGGGCAAGAGAGACTGTTGAGGTCACGGATAATCGCTCTAAAGGATGACCTGAATGCTGGCTCATAGTTCATGCAGCTGTTAATCAGGTTGGCCAATTCGGTCCATTTGGGGACAGGCAGCTGGTGGCGCTTCTCATAGAACAAATGTTTCTAAAAGGAAAGTTTAGAAATAATATTAATGTTGTATTCATTATGGTGCAGTTAATTTGAATCGATGCATTATGCAGTGGTCGGTGTGAATGCTTTGCAGTTTCTGCATAATATATGAAGGACTGTCTAGTGAGATTACCTTACCTTGGAGCTGTCCATGTTGGCGAGCGGCTTCTCTCCTCCGCTGCAAATCTCCCAGAGCGTCGTGCCAAAGCTCCACTTATCTGTAGCAAGGCTTACATTCTTTGGGTCCACAATACATTCAGGAGCAACCCACGGGATTCTCTCCAGTAAAACTGCAAGAATAGAGGCACGACTGAGCTCCCACATCCGAGTACTTCAGATAAACATAAAAGTGCACCGCTAAATGTTCAAAATAGATCACCCCAATGTGATTCACGTCATGTTAACCCTGAACCACGCTGTGACTAAGATGTCCTCTACTGACTAGTGACTAAGACTAGATTCTTTTAATAGATAAATTACACTGCTCATATTTACATTATGTCTGAAGGTCAAGGTGCTTTTCTATAGACAGATGCGCACATGTTATATAAACTACAATTAATCAAACCAAACAAATGTACAATAAAAATGCTATCGGTATAACTGCTCTTCACTATATAGCATGAAAGTCACTTACTCTCTCTGGGCAGAACCGTGATGCTGATGCCTGGGTCGCTGAGTTTGATGAAGGGAGGGTTGCCAGTCTTCCTGTCCTCCTCGCGGATTAGAAGGACATTTTTGGCACACACATTCCCATGAGCTAGGTTCTTCTCCTCCTGTCGGGAGCAAGTGGGGGAAAATATAAAAAACACGTCGGTTGCTTTGAAGGACTTTAAAACATTTCACTTTATAACATGTCCTTACCAGAAAGTGCATAGCCCATGCAAGCTGCTTAGCCACTTCCAGCTTCCACAAAATACTGATACTGTTTTTGTTTTTTTTCAAGTAGATGTCCAAGGAGCCAAACTTCACATATTCCTGCACCATAATATCTGTAACAGCAATTACATAAGTTAAACTCTAGCCATTACTGACCCAGAGAGGAGAACACTAATTAAAGCCTGTGAGCAGACATATGGTGCTTAAGGGGTAATAGAGAAGGGTGAGTAGAGGGAATGAGCTTAAATTTCGAGTATAATAGCCTGGGGGAAACATGACACACACTTACTCTCCTCGCCACACACACAGATGCCATAGGTGAATGTCAGATGCTTGTGGGAGAGCTGGCTCATCATACTGGCAGCCTCAAAAAAGGACTGCAGAGGAAAGGAAAGGATAATAAAAAATAAAAATAAACAGTGACACTTTAACTCTGACTGTTGCAACCAAAATAGCCAGTAAACGCCAGTAAATTGGAGCCAATGTGCTGTTACAAACCTCAGAATATTTTCTGTGTGCTTTATCAAGGACTTTGATGATGACGTCTGTCTGATGCATTTCTCCGTAGTCTCCCATTTCTTTCCGAACTCCCTTAAAGATCTTTGTAAATGTTCCCTGGCCTTGGTTCTCTCCCTGGGACAGAGAGATTAGGTAGATTAAGTTAAATACAAACACATTATACACAAGAAGTACAGGAAGAAGTATATAAATCAATTTTGAATAGGAGACACACATGGTAATAAGAAATAGGTCAGGCCTCTCTAAGTGTGTTGATATAAAAATAGAGAGTGAAAGAGAGAAAGCATACTCACGAATTCAAGGTCTTCTTTCCGGATTTTGTGGAAAACCATCTGACTGATGTTCTGTCTGTGCAGCGAGGGAGAGGAGAGAACCTCTGAGCCTTTATTACTCCGACAAACCAGAAGATTGGACTTTTCTGCAACAGACCAATTACGAATTATTAATTATTTTACCTATTAATGAAGAACACGCAAAGGGAAATTTTTACCAATGTTCTATTCTGGTATGTCTGAAGATAAAAACCCCTTTCTTTTACCGACCTTTGGCCTTGGGAGGGCAGCACTTGCTGAACTGAAAGGCAATGCCATCTGATCTTACGGTCTCTTTTTGGTAACATCTGAGCAGCTCCTCCATGCTTCTGAAGGTCCTTTTAGTTCCACTGAGAACATAATTACCAATGTCTGACCTACTGATCAGGCAGTGCTTGTATTCCACCTCTGTACACATCTAAAAAGGAGAAGATCAGATCAAAATCTTAACTACACTCAATAATAACTGCTGGTAAATCTACTTTGCTCAAAGATTTAACTGTCATACTGTTATATCAATAGTAACAATAATGAAAGTAACCGAGTGAATAAATATTCTATGATAACATTTTAATATTTGTCGGCATCTTTCTGACATATGCAAAGTGTAAGGCTTCTTAATACCAAAAAGAAAACATACCCCGATGGCAAACGTCAGGAAGTACTTGTTATAATCTTTGGGGCTGCAGCGTAGCACAAAAAGACCTCTCAGGTTTCCAGCCTTACGCAGTTTACTGATGGCAAACTCCATTCTGCTTTCCAAGCACATAATTTAAGACGGTAAACGCAACACAATTACAGATAAATAAATAACTGGCTTGGCCAGCAAAGTGACTTGGCCAAGAAATTACCATGTGCAACAAAGGAATATTATGAGGCTTACGAAATTGGCCCATGGCAGTAGTTTTCAATAGCCTCCAGTAATCGAGGTGGTGCAACATCTTTACAGAGGTAGTGATGTGCGTCGGTGGTCAGCCTGTAGTAGCCATCGATCAAAGATACAAATGACAGAGCCTCTGCGAGGGAGGAGAACTCCAGCTCCTATTGAAAAACAGAAATTTCCATCAGAGTGCACACACCAGCATTATTGGTAGTCTTTAACAGGCATAAAATCATTTTAGATAAAAGCTGTTGACTGTTAACACCATTGTAAGTTCATATGGTTAAATGTTATAAATGTATTGTTAGCAGTCTTTGCAATTTTGACCTCTAATGGACTATCTTACCAGAGTTTTGCCATCTTGCTTGTTGATAGAGACGACCCGGCTCTTGTGGGCTCCCTCTTTGCTGGCTTGTCTGATACTGATATCAATCACATGAGGGAAATCACAATACGGCTGCAGGTCCTGCACAAGAAGTTTAGTGTCACTGAGTGCGAATAAGAAAAAAATGATGCTTTGTCCTCAAATATTTTAAAACAAATGTGACACCTTAGATCAGTTTTCTAGTTTATTGATAACTGGCCTAATTCATCTTTATAAACAATATTAAGGTGCTCAGTTTCCATGTACAGAAAATCAAGACTACAAAACAAATAATCTCTGAAGATCTGTGAAAAAATTCACTTTTGCATTAGGTGTCATATGAACATTTGAGCTGTCCTCTAAAAAATTCCCCTAAAACAGCATTTGAAATTGAATTGCAAATTACATGTGGAAGAACATTTCCTGATGTCTGTGCTGATTAATCTCATGCCTGGTCCATACATATTTAATGAGAATTCAATATATGTTCCTGGCATGTTAGTAAAGGGAATTTGCTAAATGGCAAGGTGTCTATATTCATTCTGTCTTATTTGCAGCGTGAATTTAAGCCAATTAACTTTCCAGACATTTTTTTGACTAATGATTTTATAATAAATTGAGTACACATGACCTCCTTTCATTATGTCTCAGCAACTAAGAAGCAAATAATAAAAAGAGCTTGGTCGCCCAATTAGCTCCAGATGCATTCTTTATGTTTTTGTGGCTCCAAATGATGCTATGTTTTATGCAACTGGGAATGAGGCAGTTAGATGTAATAATTATTATGCATCAAAATCTGTAAATACCTTTTACTGGGATCAAAATAGACCTTGCTCTCAGACACATTTACGTGAAAGGAGAAGTAAGCTAGCCTTGAAAAGCCTTCAAAAGAGACTTCATATTTCCACATTGATCTGAAACCCATGACATTCGTAATATCACAACAGTAAGTGTCAGGGAACTAATCTGGTTTACTAACCTCTAGCTGGGTGTCCTTTTGCTTCTCACGGCACCACTGAATGCCTTGATCGGCAGAGACGATTATGGTGACCTGGCCTGCTGAGGCCTCTTTGACCTGGAAGCGTTCTGTGTAGAAGCCAGGGTCAAGTGCCTCTAGGTTGATCAGGTATTTGAGTTTGAGATCACGTGGTGTGGCCCGGCACTGACTGAATTGCTGCACTACCTTCCTAAAGCGGTAGCGGATCCGCTTCCGTGTTACAATGTGGTAGTCCTGGATCTTCATACGCATGTCTTTTGGGAGGAAGGACTTATAGCTGTGGACAGAATGCACACAGACAGTGTTTTTTTTTCTATCATATCTTACATTTTTGTAACCAAGATGTAAGCAAAATCTTTTGGACTTTTTAAGACATGTACGGCTGCAAAGAGGAAATAAAACACAAACAGGATATTAATGTGCTGAAATTAGGTCAGTCGCCACTATATGTGCTGTTTTATGACAATGACATTTGTTAACAGCACTATACCAGTATAACTGAATTCAATTGTGTCAGTTCAGATGTTAAAACAAATTGGGTCATCACAAGGACATCAGCACCTGCTGCACACTGCATGATTTACCTGGTACTCAATAATTCTTACCTTATAGCATTGTAAATATCAAGCGGTGAGCACTGCTTTTCCTTGGCTATCCTCATCATATCTAAGACAGCCATACCAAGGCACTCTTCCTGGGTCTCGTGGCTGGTGGACAGCTTCACCCAGCCATTCACAAAGTCACTTCTCCACTGAAATACAAAATGGGGAAGAAAAGGTGTATTTAGATGTGCCATGTCTGTGAGTCAGAGTAATGAAGTGATTGCAAAACACCATTATCAGTGTAGTGCCTAAAATGACCCTCATGCCCACTTAGACAGAGTGCTTTTTGTTACAACACAGCAAACACGCAATCCCTCATAATATGATCGTATGACCCCCATATTCCGATGCTAGGAGCACTAAATCAATAGTCCCAGTAAAAAATAAACACACACGTTGTCATCCTGGTATCTGAAACATGCTAGAATTTTTTAGGGAACAAATAAAAACTATCAAGTGCTATATATTTTGCACTAAACAAATTTCATTTTATGTGCGTTGCCTCCAAGTTCCCTCCAGTACACAGGAAAAGCTGGACTGACAAGACAACAACATTTTGTTATTTGTCCAGCTATTTGCCAGGATATAAGTCCACCTAATGCATAAACTGATCAAACAGAGTCCAGTTCCTTGTACAATGTAGCTTATTTTTAACTATTAAGCTTCTAACAATAGCGATAAAACATAAATACTGAGTAAATACTGCTGCCTAAACAATACCTGAAAGCATTAACCAATGAAGTAGCACTAGCAAGATTACGTTCCAGTTATTCTCTTTAACAGGTTAAACTGTATTTCCACAGTGAACTTTAACTTTTTTTTTTTTTTTTAGTCAAGAGCTCACTATCAACCCACTTCACTTTAGGGTAAACAAAACAAACCAAAATATTGACTACAGACAAAACTGGAGACAGCCCTCTTGTTGGAAGAACATAGTATGGGTTTCCTTTATTTGGCATTTGTTTGGTAAATAAGGGCATATATCCATGATATACCCTGTTCCAATTCATTTGTCCCGGCTGTGTAATCTGAAAACAAAACTGTTTTGTACTTAATTGAGAGAGAGTTACCTCTGAAACCACAATCCTAATTTTCAGACATCCTACACAACATAAAACACACAAACATTTACACAACAGCAAAAAAGGTAGGTCATTTATGTGTATTGAATGTTTCCCCAATAACGTATTTACTGGAGTAGACAGAGAACACATATGAATAAAAACACACATTTGTCCGGACATGATATTAATTAAACTAGTAACTGACCTCTGAATAGCTCTTGGTACAACATTGTCATGAATTATTGCCTTCTCTTTGATAGATACCTACTATATCATTTCTGCTTGAACAATCTCTAGTGCTTTCTCCAATGTAGTGCTTACCATTCTGTGTAAACTCTAGATAATGTTGTATGTGAAAAATCCCTAGAGGCCAGCAATGACTGAATTACACAAATCAGCCTGGCACCACAACCATGCCGTGTTCACTGTCATTGAGAGCACATTTTGCTACTTTCTGATGTAGACTGTGAACATTAACAGAATCTCTTGTCCAATATCTGATAAATGCATTTGGCTGCTGGCACAAAATTGTCTGACTGGATAATTGCATGAATAAACAAGTGTGCAGATGTTCCAACTAAAGTGACCAGTGTGTATATACTATGTGCGCGATCAGAACTGTGAAGGTGTTGAATAGAATAATGATTGGCAGCGATGTAGAGAACTAAGTGAAGTGCTGGCTCTAGAAAATCATGTGAATCAATAGTGTGGTGAGAAGAGAATTGCAAGTTGTGAATGTTGTGTTGTGCGGTGGTGTGGTGTGGTGTATTTTGTATTTATTTCTAAAACAGGATGCTCATGGAAAGTAGAAAAAATCAAGTACAATTGTAGGAGGAAGTAAAAAGGAATCCTTGCAAAGAAAAGTTTCTTATGATGAACAGCCAGTATATATATTTACATTCACTTATATTAGAATGTGAAAACAGCAATATAGTAGTATTGTAGTATAGTAGCAGTCAGTAAAACAGTACGATAACATTGAAATTGAGTTTGTAATATATCATTATGTTATACTGAGTAAAATAAAGGGTGCCTGCATTCAGAATAAAATACAAGTTGCAATAGCAACATAAATATATCAAGTCAAATATCTCTTGCATTCTCCTGCAATAATCAGTTAACAGGTATCTGTCCTATAACATCACCACACTACTAAATGAAGAGGATTAAAAGGGTAAGGGTGCTTTTTATGCTATTGCTGAGCTCCTGAAGCAGGGGTAGAACAATAGATACTACGCTCTAAGCAACACACTGCTTAGCGTTAGGGGTCTGGTGGCCTTCAACTTTGACAAATCATACCAACCAACCAACCAACCAACCAAGGCCTACTAAGCATCTGTCTTATGTGTTTTGTAAATCAGTTGTCATCATATACACAATGCTACTTCTGACAGCTGGAATACATATACATACGAGATAAAGAGTCATACCAGGAGGTGGCGGTTATCTGACGTCCAAATACAAACAAGAAAACTGGAAAACCCAGTATCATGGAAACTATGCAGGGAAAAGTTGTACAGAAAACGTCTGGCCACTGAAATATGACGGCATCTGATAACTGAGGGCCAGACTGTCCCTACTGTCACAGATTACACTGAAACACCTGGCATCTGACACCTGCAATCTGACCCTTACTTTGAAATAATTGCACTGATTGTAAATCAGACTTCTAAGGGCAGCGTAATTTAGTTCATGCCTTGACTTCCTGTCACATTCCCTATAAATGTGGCCTCAACTGTTATGAAATAGGACAGAACTAGTTGCACACTGCTGCCAAAGCAACCTACCTGGGCAAAAAGATAAGCCATAACATGGTCATCAAGGATTGGACTCTCAGCTCCCTTGGCAACGCCATATCTGTAAGCTCGAGAGGCTCCACAGCTATACCACCCAGGAAAGTAATACCTGTTTAAACAAACAAACAAACAAATAAATAAACTGATAAAGCATATAGGCGTTTTGCAGATACATTAAAAAGAAAATAACTGACGCCTATTAGGCCAGATAGGCCTAACGCAAAGGCCTAAAGTTAAACAAACGCAAAATGCAAATCATTTTTAAAAGAATCATTTCTTGGGTGAACAAATTAGATATATGGACCAAAATTCTAAAAAATGTTCTTGATTTTTTTTAATAACAAAATATACAAAGTACCGTTGAGATTCATGTTTTTATCAACAAATAAGACATCTGACATACCTTTAAATAACATGCACAAAACTAACCATTTTCAGCTCTAAATGCTTTTACCTAATTCTGAAGATCAGACTCTCTTTAGCTGATTCATCTAAGTGAAGAAGGTGGTTGGGTGATAACCAGACTCGGTCACGTTCTCTATAAAGGCTGAATAGACTGAAGTAAACTGGTGACACACCTGTGACAGAGGGGGGAAAAAAGAGAAAAAAGGGTAAAACAGAGTTCACTTTTGTTACTAAAAACATCTTGTGCTGACTCGAGCTTAATAAATGTAAAGGTTATCTTCGTTTCACATTTAAGGGTGTAATAGCTATGTTTTTTCTTACTAGTGCAAACAAACTGAAACGGATGTAACATGATAAATCATGGCCTCAGCACATGTGTACAGGGTTTCCACAGGTATCATCAAATTGAATGCCTTTTAATGACATTTTTAAAATGCCATGGCATACAGAACCTATACACTACTAAAATTAAGGATATTTGGCTTTCGGGTGAAATTTCAGGATGCACCTAAAATGCTCTATAACCTTTACAGGTGAACTTAATTTGACCTTCTCTACACTTTTGAATGCACATGTCCAACTGTTCAGTGTTTCAGTACTTTTTGCATAACGTTTTCTAACAAGGTGCTTAACGGCAAAATTCACAACTGGTGTTTGATCCATAAATCGACCAATAAATTTTCTGGTTCAATTAGAATTGGTATTTAAACAGTCCTCTTCATCATGCTGTTCACATTTTGACATCATGAGACCAAGACCACACCTAACAATTGATCAACAGTACCTCACCATTGTGAGGCTTCAAACAGGATGTTCTCAGAGGGAAGTAGCCACTGAGCTTAGATTGTTACAGAATGTCATCAGCAGGTTGCGACAGAGATACACAGAGATTGGAAGAGTCACAGAAAGGCATAGAAGTGGACGTCCTTTGGCCACATCCCACGTTGATGACCGCTTCATTGTGAACAGTGCCCTGTGGGAACCGGATGATGAATGCCACTCAACTCCTGGCACATTTAAGGGAGGTGAGAGGCACCCAAGTGTCACGTCAGACCATTCGAAAACGTTTACATCAGCGTGGTCTGCGTGCTAGATGACCTGCAAGGGTACCTGACCACACCACCAGGCATCTTGCATGGACCAGGGAGCATTTGTGCTGTACGAGGGACCAGTGGGCCTCAGTGCTGTTCTCTGATGAAAGTCGATTCACGTTGAGCAGAAATGATGGCCGCCAACGATGTTGGAGACGACAAGGAGAGCGCTATGCATCAGCCACTGTGGTGGTGGTGTTACAGTCTGGGCAGCTGTGTCTACTCAATACAGAACTGCCCTACATCTTGTGAATGGTACAGTAACAAGCCAATACTACCTGAATAACATCATTAATCCAGTCATTGTGCCCCTGCATGAACAACACAGGCCTAATTTCATCTTAATGGACGACATTGCTCCAGTTCATCAAGGTCACATCATTAGGGAACGGCTGCTGGAGGCTGGGGTACCTCAAATGGAGTGGCCTGCACTTTCTCCAGACCTGAATCCCATAGAAAACCTATGGGATCAGCTGAGTCGCCGTGCAGAGGCTCGTAACCCTGTACCCCAGAACCTCAATGACCTGAGGGCCGCCCTTCAAGAAGAGTGGAATGCCATGCCTCAGCGGACAATAAGTCGACTCGTGAACAGCATGAGACGTCGTTGTCAAGCTGTAATTGATGGTCAAGGGCACATGACAAATTATTGAGACATTGACATTTTTTGTTGTGGTATACCCACCACTGTTGTTGGCTTTTGTTTCAATAAATTGTTTGAGATGAGGAAATCACCATTGCATGTTTCTACTGAAATGCCCTACTTTCATGATATAATATCACTGTAGTGTGAACTTTTTACATTTTCCATAAATTCCACCTAAAAGCCAAATATCCTTAACTTTTTGTGAGTAGTGTATATATATATATATATATATATATATATATATATATACACACAAGAAATTTTGGTAGATCTTCTGTTGCATTTGTGATGGTAGTGGTAGTTGCTGAGGTTACTTTCTCGGTCATGTTAAAGTAAATAGACATAGATAATGCTGAGACAGTCTGGCTTTTACAGCCGATTTGTGGCTATCGGATTGCATATGAGCTTTAATAGTGTTGACACCCATCGTACATAGCTTACATCCTTTTTTTTTACAAACACTGCAAAATCCTTCACCATGTTGATCAGCAATGGGCTACAACCATGTCCTAAAACTTTCATCTTCCAGCCACTTTTGCTGGATTTTGCATTTCCCCATTTCTTTATAAACTTCTGCATTAAAGTTTTAGCACTGTTCTAGCACAAGCATATAGCGTTACCACAACTCTGCACTGGCTGGAGGCAATTAACAAACTGGTTCCTTGTGTTTATCACACCAATGTACATATTTTGTGCCTGTAAATAAGTTATTAATTCTAAAGACAACATTCAAGACAAACTGGTAATATATTTGTTTCTTCAAAACAAACTAAAATTTGTTTAGGAATGTGTGTAGGAATATAATTTAATGCTTTTTAAAGACATTTAAGGCCTTAAGGTTTTGCTAAATCCATTTAAAGACTTTTAATGCTTTTCAATGCCCTACAGAAACCCTGGTTTACTATGTGGCTGAGAAAATGCAGTTGGAAAACTGTATTGCGAGCCACAGGGTTTAGTTGTGTTTACATGGGTCTCTTCTTACTTCCCAATGCCCCATCACTTTTGCCCCATCTGTCGTTGTTCAGAAATAAACGACACTGCTGTAAATGCTAAGCATCCAGCACAGACAAACAATTCTCTACAACAAAATGAAACAGTAAAACTAGAAACATTGGTAGTGCTTATTCAGAGTATCATACCTGAACAGGTATAAATATATAAATATAACGTGTATAAAGCTTTGAATTGTTAGAATGGCCTGTTTACAATGAATCAAGTAGTATTCTTATTACTTACAGGGCCAAGTAAGGCAAACCCTTTCTACCATGTATCTAATGACACTAACATCATAGCTTGAAAACTCATGAGAGCTAATTAGAAAGAAAAACAGCACTGCAAAGGCACTTTTGATCACTCTCATAAATAAGTATGAGCAGAAGCAGATGAATGGCCAAGTGATGAAAGTGAAGTCACGACAGTCCTTGCTAATGATAACCCTAGTTAGTAATATAAACTCTAGTTGAACTCTACATGACACAGTATGTTTCTCGGTGTATAAAAAGGGCATGTAAATGTTGAACTTCATGTACTTAACTTCAAGAGACCTTCATCTGCTTAACGTGACTAATCTTGTGCAATAATAAATAAATAAATAAATAACTGAATAAAAATAACAGTTCTCTGCATTATTCATCTCTTTCCTAAGTTATATGAAAGTATTGTAGATTACGTGTCTATGGCTGGTGTTTTCATCACCATAGAATATTCACTGAACATGTGATTAGAGCCTTGCTGTTTAACAAGCTACATGTTTATGCTGAAGGACAATAAATAGAGGTAGACTGACGGGTCTCTCCGACTCTGGAGCCAAATTATAGTGGATGCTTGTTTTCCATGCTACTGTCTGTAACTGCTGGTGTTTTTCATTGTAAGTAATAATAACAGACATCCGTTTTACGTACAGTTTCCTTTTCAGAATGGTTTTAATTCGAATCTGTGTGAATGTAATCTAATGGACAAACAGACCCTCCTGCTGCACTACACACATTGGCTGAGGTACAATCTGCTGTACGCTGGAACCCCTTTTCATTTCTATTCAAAACATATGTAGAATTGTAAAGCGATGTGGTTGTAAAGTATCAGTGACTGTTGAACTGATTTTCTTGTCAAGAATCTGTTTTTCCTTTTATCCAGAGAGCTAATACTAATGCCATAAAGGTGCAAACTAAATAACAGGTGTTTGACCCTCCAACAAGTGGGCAATCTACCTATAGGCTAGTACTCTGAGAATTACTCAAGCATAGTAGTTAAAATGTACACCGATCAGGCATAACATTATGAGCAGGAGAAGTGAATAACACTGATCATCTCCTTATCATGGCACCTGTTAATGGGTGGGATATATTAGGCAGCAAGTGAACATTTTGTCCTTGAAGTTGATGTGTTAGAAGCAGGAAAAATGGACAAGTGCCAAATTGTGATGGCTAGATGACTGGATCAGAGCATCTCCCCGGTGTTCCCGGTCTGCAGTGGTCAGTATCTATCAAAAGTGGTCCAAGGAAGGAACAGTGGTGAACCAGAGACAGGGTCATGAGCGGTCAAGCCTCACTGGTGCACATGGGGAGCGAAGGCTGGCCCGTGTGATCCGATCCAACAGACAAGCTACTGTTACCCAAACTGATGAAGAAGTTAATGCTGGTTCTGATAGAAAGGTGTCAGGGCTGTTTTGGCAGCAAAAGGGGGGACCAACACAATATTAGGCAGGTGGTCATAATGTTATGGCTGGTTGGTGTATATTGGATCAGTATCGAGTCATACTTAAACTGCCAAATCACTCTGCATTGTGCATAAACTTCACAACTCAAGTACTCAACACATATGTAGTCACTTTCGTGCTTTCTAATTTAAGATTCAACAACTGAACCCACTGGTTTGTTTTCTAGTTGCATCAACTTCTACTGTTGACTCACCACACTCCTTGGCTGCTTCGATGGCCAGCTGTTCAGCGATGTACTCTCCTGGCGGGTAACAGAGAGGAGTGCAGTCCTCTTCACCCCGGCTGCTGCGGTACAGATGAAGTGTCAGTGCAGTGACGGATGGCTTTGGCACTCTTTCTTGCCGGTGAACGTCACCATTCTGGTGTGCTGGAGGGCAAGCAGCCATGTCCGTTACAGACACACACGTTGGTGTGAATGAAGGGGCTACATTCACCTGGAAACAGAGGGACAGAGACAATGGTAATTAAAAACAATGGCATGCATACTTTTATGGAGAAAAAGGCTGTTTTAAAAGCTTTTCGACTACAAATGTTCTATTATTAAACATTTTGTACTTATTCATTGGGCTTTGGCTTCATCTTTTTTATATGTGGTAGAGCTTTATACCCAAAACTCACATCTTCATGAGACAATCAAAACAAACAGCTTTACAATAATTCCCTTGCCACCAAGTTCGCATTAGTAGTACAGAACATTAAACAATAAGCACAACGGACCAAATTAAATGAAATGACAATACACTGAAAATAAAATATAGCAGGAAGTTTGGCCATGGACGTAAGTACAGGATCTACTCACATTGTGTCCAGATGAAGTTAGTAAAGCTAATTTTTCTGTTATGTTTGTTACCTAGAGAGACCTCTTCACTGTGTTTTGTTCAGACATTTATTTTAATCAGTGTAAGCTATATCAAACTCACATTTTTTCGCAAACATTTAACAACAAGGACCAGTACGAAACTTTTCAAACATTTCATCATCTGCACTACTTTCATTCTCATACAGTGCAGGAGATGCACATGTGAATGTGAAGATGTGAAGATGCACAGCAGGCTCTTATTTAAAGGCAGTATGAGTTTTTAACCATTTTCCTTTCATTTTTCAAACAGATTTAGAATGATAAAGTGTTGCAGTCATGTAGTAGCAAAGGCTGTTGGAACGATTTTCCTCTAATGGCTTCTGTGCTACTGACAGATTGAGCGTTTCAAATCAGAGAGCCAATACTGAGACTATTACGCTGTGTTCACGCTAGTGAGTGACAAAGCGACAGGCGACGATTCGTTCTGTATGCATGTGCATCACACAGAGCTGTGCCGAAGCCACAGAAGGACAATTCGAACGACAATAAATACATCTGCTTGGATGAAATGATTCCTCTGACTGTAAGGTGTTTTCTCATTCCTCCTCCTACAAATTTAGTTCCTCCCTGCTTTTAGCTCCCATGTACTGCTTCACTCAAAAAATATAAAACTGGGGTGTCACTTGATCTTGTCTTATAAATCCTCTCATTAAAGGTGTATAGCCAGTATGAAGAAAAATATCTTAGCTGTACTATTGTGCCTGACATGTAACGAGTGACTTGTTGCACGCTAGTGTGAGCGTAAGGTTAAGTCTGAATTGCTCATATATGCAGTGACATATATCGTGTGCTTCAGAAACTATGTATGGTTGTTTGAGCCTGTTCTACCACTTGGTTGAACACAATCTGGCTATATTAACCAATATGACGCAGTTCTCCCTGCCTGTCAATCATTTTTGTGTACAGCTCATGCAAGGGTGTGCTATAAAAAAAGTAGGTGATTGATGCTAGGAGTTACTCATCCGTCTTAAGGAAGCAATGTTGCTTAGACTTCTACAATGTTGCTGAACAAGAGCTCATACTAAAATAATGATGTTAGAAATTAATCATCAGAAAGAGTGAGGCAGAGACGAGAGAATATTCTAGTGCTGGAGAGAAAGGAGGTGCAAAACATATTTACTGCTTGAGAGGTGTTGTAGGTTATCTTCTTAAATGGAAGAATGAGGACAACACAGTATCTAGCTGATAAACCCCACTTAGAATGTATTGAACAGCAAGTGTAACTCACAAGGAAAAACTTTGTTTCTTGATATGGAGACGGTTGTGTAGCTGCCCACATGGAACAAGTTATTTAGCTTTCAATGGGTTTAATGATGAATGAAAAGTGCCCACATTTCTGCTTATCCACTTAAGACTACGTAACTCCCTCTTTACTAAGTTCCCTTGTTGATAAGCTGATGAAGTGCATTTGCTAGAATAGGGTTGTAATAAAAAAAGAACAGATTTTGTTACACTTTGGAAAAACACTTCTGTAGAGCTGTAAGTAAAACAGTATAACCTACTGACTAAGATGTCATTTGCACTTATGTGTGGTTGCAGATTTTTCTCCCTCACACAGCCAGCCTTTGCTACAGCATCGCTCCTCATACTGATTTTTATGTTTAATATGCAATAGCTTTGGTGTGAATTGCACCTTGACTAGCTAGCAATCTGTAGACCATGCTTCTCATCAGTGCTCGCAGAACAACACACAACACTCTGGAGCACCGTGCACTCTTTCTTAATGACAGAGCTTACTGATAATGCTCTGTGACCTCAGGTCAGCCATGCTTGCTTTCTCTGTTTAAGATAATGTTAAATATCATAAGGCTGTTTACTGGACCTCTTCTCTTAGAAGACGACAATGTAGTTTATTCTCTTGTCATTTTGCTTAGGATGCCATGATTAATTAAAGAATTATGACGGAAACAACATGCACTAGGATTACATCAGATAGTATCACACGGTATTAAATGTTGGTATTAGCATTTTTTATAAATGTGAGTACAAGTGCGCACCAATACCAAACACAACTGTTGTGCCCCTAACCTTTAACATAGACTTTTGGACTTGCCATTGCTGAGCCGTCCCTGGAGAAAAGTATTCTGGGATTTGGGCAATGCACCAGTTTCAGCCTATGAGAGCACACAGAGCAGCTTGCACGTATACAAGGGCTTACAGCACCTGTGTACTGAGGGCGCCTGAGTTCAGGAGAGTTTCCTAGGCTGCTGGGCCACCGTCTTGGATGGCAATTCATTCCAAGGGGTCAAACCCACAGGAACAGGTGACTTGGCTGAGAGGCCAAATCTCTCTGTCCATTTGGGACAGCAGAGGAAGTTCACAGAATGTTCTGATCACCAGTGAAAGCAGTAATGGACACCAGGGTCTGGCAGGCCTTCTCAGGGACATGAGCAGGGCTCTGTGGCGTCAGTGCTGAATTCTGTGCAATGTGCAAAGAATCAGCGGTGCAAAATAAAAAGCTATTATTCAAATCTTGTTTTGCAGACTCTGGTTTGTTTACATGTAGCTAGATGAAGCAAAATGTATGGTAGTTAGTTTATTAGCTGTTTATTAGCTGGTACAGCAGTTTGAATTCTTTGAAAAAGAAGTATAATGATGCAGAAATATATATATAACTTCATGATATACAAAAAATCATAGAAGCAAAGGCTAACATATTCCTTATCCAAGACATATGAAAGCAGCAAGGTCATAGCAACAGTTTAAAGATGGAGGCTACTGTAAGCTAATAAAAGACAGACAGCGTTATGCTCTCCCGGCCATGGAAGGCTGTGGCATTACAGAGATTCGAACTTGGCAATCTGGTGAATGTTCAGATGGTTACATCACTCATTTCTGGTTCAATATCTGCTCAAACCTTTATATGTAGATGAATATGGAGTAAACTTTTTTTGAAAGCTGTGTTTGACAATATTGTTTACGACAAACTCAGTTCTGCCCAAGGGATTATAAGCTCCATACACTGCTGCAGGTTATGTACTGAAACTTTACTTTGGCCTTTGAGAAGGAAGAGGAAACAATCATGTTTATAAAATGAACAGTGTGAATAACCTATGCTGCCTCTGAGCAACCACTTATAATGGAGTTACCAAATGGGACAAAAGTCATTTTCAGAAAAGTGAAAAAGGCAGGAAGGGGGGTGAGAGTGAATGCTCTGAGAATCCAGACCAACAAGCTGGGACTGATTAGTTTCGATCTATTCTAATTTGATCTGATTAGATTCAATCTCATATTGAATATACTGTATGTGTATGAGAGAGAGGGAGAGGGTGTTTGAGTAAGAGAGAAAACAGCATAAAAACTGACTATTACATCCAAATATGCCATAAATCATTACCATGTGCAATACTTCATACATTAATAAACATCGTAACTGTTGGCTAATTACTGTGGTATAAGTGGAATAAAGCTCCAGACTTTGCTGTTATGTGAAAACAAATGGGTGTTGTTGTGTCTTGCTGCATCACACCTCTTGGTGTGCATTACTTTTATATAACAGCATGGTCTGTCTAGTGTTATTACTTATATATCGCACAAGCCTATTCAGACGTCGGCTATAAACAGCATACTTAACCTCTCCAAACAGGTTTTCATACAGACGGCTCACTTGGTCCCTGACTGAGGGTGCTAGCATGAGGACATCTTTTTAATAGAAACTACAAAGCACTTCTGCAAGTTGCTTTAGATAAGGGCTTCCTCTAACTGCCGTAAATGATCTCAGAGTACAAGACCTTACTGTAGGTCTTCCTCTTTACAGTGCATGTTTTACTGAAAATAACAACGATAAGGCAGGAAATGTGTTGTTACATGATTTTAGATTCATTATTACATTATTGTCCAGGAGAAACATAAATGATGTTGAAGTTAATTCCCTTTGGAATCAACAAAATCTATTATTATTATTATTATTATTATTATTATACACCGATCAGGCATAACATTATAATCAGCTTCCTAATATTGTGTTGGTCCCCCTTTTGCTGCCAAAACAGAACTGACCCATCATGCACTGTGTATTCTGACACCTTTCTATCAGAACCAGCATTAACTTCTTCAGCAATCTGAGTAACAGTAGCTCGTCTGTTGGATCGGATTACACGGGCCAGCCTCCACTCCCAACATGCATCAATGAGCCTTGGCCGTCCATGACCACTTTTGATAGATACTGACCACTGCAGACTGCAGTTTTGGAGATGCTCTGATCCAGTCGTCTAGCCATGACAATTTGGCCCTTGTCAAACTCTCTCAAATCCTTAATCCATTTTTCCTGCTTCTAACACATCAACTCTGAGGACAAAATGTTCACTTGCTGCCTAATATATCCCACCCACTAACAGGTGCCATGATGAGGAGATAATCAGTGTTATTTACGTCACCTGTCAGTGCTTATAATGTTATGCCTGATCGGTGTATTATCATCATCATTTGTGTACATGAACATAGATGGTGTTTTTGTAGTTCACCTTGTAGCCACTGGACTCGTATTCTCCTTTAAAATGCTGTGTTGTAATATGAGCTCATTGGAGGGTGACACTCCATCTTCACAATGATCCACAAAGTGTTTGCTCATATGGAGAATCTTCCATTAAACATATGGTCATGAGCAAAAAAGTTATAATATGATGTCCATTAGGGTGTTATCACGCTATAACCGGTGCAGTTTAGCCATATGATGCATGTGTATTAAGCACTATTGTAAAATTACAAAACAGCATCTCAAACTGCAACTTGTTTGTGTAGGCGTTTTCTTCGGAAGACAGTGTCAGCAAAAGCCACGATAAGCCTGGAGGAAGTGAAATGAAGAAACACAAACTTACTGTAAGCCCAGTTTTAGACAGTGACAAAACTTAATGCATTTGCGTAACACTGACCACCAGGAAGGTTTCTGTCATTTCATCACTGTATAACTATGAGATTTCTGTACTGTTAGTCAGATGTTCTGCTCAGATTTGATTAGATTTCTGGACTTATATTCCAGATTCCAGCAAGTTTATAGTAGTTATGGCTGTTAAATAAAACCTCTGCAGTAAGTATGATACGGCTGATCTATGTATAAGTCACAAAGTGTCTTATGTACCTCATTTTAAAACAAAAATATTTGGTCTTACTTGCTGTAGGGTTTACGGTCACACAAGTGTCTAAATACTGACGAAATAGCCAAACGTACTTCAGTTTACAATGAATTTCTTACCATTTTAACCTCAACAGGATACATGCTATGTGGCCAAAAGTATGCAGACACTTATCAATCACACCAATATGTGCTTGTTGAGCATCCCATTCCAGTCCCATTTAGTCCCCCTTTGCTTTTATAATAACTTCCAATCTTCTGGGAAGAGTTTCCACTAGTAGTGTATTTGTGGGGATGTGTATACTTCAATCCACAAAGGCATTATTAAGATCAGGTTACTAATGTTGGGTGTGGAGGTCTAGGGTGCAGTCGGCATTCAAATTTATCCAAAAGGTGTTCAATGGACTCTGTACAAGATTGTACTTCCACTCCATCCTCAGCAAACCATGTGTTCATGGAGCTTTCTTGATGCACAGGAGCATTGGCATGATAGAACCCTTAGTTCCAGTTGAAGAAAATCACTGCTACAACAATGCTACAACATACACCAGCCAGGCATAATGTTATGACCACCTGCCTAATATTGTGTTGGTCCCCTTTTTGCTGTTAAAACTGTCCTGACCCATCATGCACTGTGCATTCTGACACCTCTATCAGAACCAGCATTAACTTCTTCAGCAATCTGAGTAAAAGTAGCTCGTCTGTTGGATCGGATCACACGGGCCAGCCTTCGGTCCCTGCCTAGACCCTGTCGCCGGGTTCACCACTGTTCCTTCCTTGGACCAAGTTTGACAGACACTGACCACTGCAGATGGGGAACACCCCACAAGAGCTGCAGTTTTGGAGACGCTCTGATCCAGTCGTCTAGCCATCACAATTTGGCCCTTGCTCGCCAAACTCGCTCAAATCCTTACACCCGTTTTTCCTGCTTCTAACACATCAACTTTGAGGACAAAATGTTCACTTGCTGCCTAATACATCCCACCCACTAACAGGTGCCATGATGAAGAGATAACCAGTGTTATTCACTTCACCTCTCACTGCTCATAACATTATACCTGATCAGTGTATAACATTCTATACGGTCCAACGTTGCGGCAACAGTCCGGGTAATGAACCACATTTGGGTGTGATACTCAGGCGTCTGGTCATTTAAGCTGGTGTTTATTTCTAGTAGAAATTTTAAAAAACTGTGACCCTGTACAAGAACAGACATCCTGCAACATCATCACATAATCGACCAGGAGTATCCAAACATCACACATCACAATCATTCACACACAGGGTGTAAAAAAAAATCATTACATGATGACCACTAAAACTAATCCCGTCTGAATAGGGCTAAAGACTGGACGCTCAATACTATACACACTAAATAACTAGCGTGCTTGATAGTGTGATTAGACACACAGCAGTGCTGTATACTATGACCCTACTCTTCAGTAGGCTAGTGTGCTGTTTCGGACCTAGCCAAGTCGAGGGAAACGCCTCACTTCCGGCAGAGGATATTACCAAAATAACCGACTTAAACTTCTGTGTGCTCGTTCTTCTGTATAAACAGGGTGTTTTCGATAAGGCTGAACTCCATTGCGAAGTTTGTTGCAAAATGAAATGAATCATATTCGACTGAATAAACCTGCTGTCTTAACACTACAGGAACTGAAGGCCGTAATGTCATGTGAAGTTTGCATGGACAGCCAGACACTGACAGCTAGCAGGCTTCCTTCAAAGTTAGCTGTGTTTCACGTTGGTTTATTTGGTCTAAGCAGATATCAGAAGCGTGTTATAGCAAGTTAATAACATGGCAATAAAGGCCGTTACCCAAAATTCACTCTGTCTCATAAGAACCTTTGGGAACCTTGTAGATTGATCATCATTGCTCAACAGTTTGTTTTAAACAAGATCTTACTGAGTCAGCTAATCATTTGGCAAAGAAAAAAAAAATGCTGGCTAGCCAAACTAGTCGATCCAGGTGCAGTAACATGTTCCATGCTTTGTTTATTATTTATCTATAACAAGATAATAACTGGAAGTAAACTAAGAACGGCAAAGGAAAGCAGAGGTGCACAAACTTACTTGGTGGTTTTTGCTGTCGCTAAGCTAGCTAGCAAGGTTAGCCTGCTGACCAGCGCCAACTTTAACCCTGAATACCAGACTTAATCCATAACGTCGGTTTGTCGTAGTCCAAATCCGTTCGTCTTTCCCACTTTCGTAACATCTGAAGTTCTCCGTTAGACCGAGCTGCTGAACCGATGGCGGCTAGTCCCTCTTACTAGCCGAGTCAGTCTTGACATTTAACGTTTAGGCGCTGCAAAATCTCACAGCTGAAACTCACTAAAAAATGTTCATAGGCCAAACTGATCGTTAGTTTTAAAAACAAACCCCCCCCCCAAATAATAAGACTGCAGGGAAGCAGATCGGAGCAAAAACAAACAAACAAACCACACAAATAAACGACGTGACTGGTAGCGCGAGCACGCCGAAGCACGCTATAAGGGCAACTTTAACGCTGTCAGCGCTGCCTAAATGAAGATGCGTCCGTCAAGCCAGCTAACATGCTAACTCCGACTCACAGCGACACTTCCTAACTCTCTTAGCGGTAACAGTAATTTCCCAACACGCCCGACCTGAAGTTTCGGTTGTGTCTTCGGGCGGAAAAAAGTGAAAGTATAGCCGGTGTTTTATTTTCCAGCAGGCAGAGCGCGTGAGCGTTTTCCGTCCCCGCCTTTAGCGGCGCGCAGGTTAACAGCAGAGCTTCAGACTGAGACACGGTGAAGCTCCAGAACACACTGCACTACCACCTGTAGGCTGTACATTACACACACACACACACACACACTGCTCACACTGACCTACTGTCCAAACACACACTACACAAATAACTAAACAAACAAATGAAGCCAATATGAAAATCTTACACAAATACTTCAAATGATAATAAAATATCAAGACTTAGATGCAACTATTATTAGAAACTAATTGTCTGTTCAGAATGAAAGCCTAGAGAAAGGTACAAAAAATATCGACAAACTAAAAGGATTATTGGATTGTAATATTGCAATATAGTGTATTACTACTGTTAGTATTATTAGTATTAATATTACTACTGTAGTACTAACGCTCTATTACTACTGTACTATTAATACTCTATTACTACTGTACTACTAATTCTCTATTACTACTGTACTATTAATACTCTATTACTACTGTACTACTAATACTCTATTACTACTGTACTATTAATACTCTATTACTACTGTACTATTAATACTCTATTACTACTGTACTACTAATACTCTATTACTACTGTACTACTAAGACTCTATTACTACTGTACTATTAATACTCTATTACTACTGTACTACTAATACTCTATTACTACTGTACTACTAAGACTCTTACTACTGTACTATTAATACTCTATTACTACTGTACTACTAATGCTCTATTACTACTGTGCTATTAATACTCTATTACTACTGTGCTATTAATACTCTATTACTACTGTACTACTAATGCTCTATTACTACTGTACTACTAAGACTATTACTACTGTACTATTAATACTCTATTACTACTGTACTACTAATGCTCTATTACTACAGTACTATTAATACTCTATTACTACTGTACTACTAATACTCTATTACTACTGTACTACTAATGCTCTATTACTACTGTGCTATTAATACTCTATTACTACTGTGCTATTAATACTCTATTACTACTGTACTACTAATACTCTATTACTACTGTACTATTAAGACTCTATTACTACTGTACTATTAATACTCTATTACTACTGTACTACTAATGCTCTATTACTACAGTACTATTAATACTCTATTACTACTGTACTACTAATACTCTATTACTACTGTACTACTAAGACTCTATTACTACTGTACTATTAATACTCTATTACTACTGTACTACTAATGCTCTATTACTACTGTGCTATTAATACTCTATTACTACTGTGCTATTAATACTCTATTACTACTGTACTACTAATACTCTATTACTACTGTACTACTAAGACTCTATTACTACTGTACTATTAATACTCTATTACTACTGTACTACTAATGCTCTATTACTACAGTACTATTAATACTCTATTACTACTGTACTACTAATACTCTATTACTACTGTACTACTAAGACTCTATTACTACTGTACTATTAATACTCTATTACTACTGTACTACTAATGCTCTATTACTACTGTGCTATTAATACTCTATTACTACTGTGCTATTAATACTCTATTACTACTGTACTACTAATACTCTATTACTACTGTACTACTAAGACTCTATTACTACTGTACTATTAATACTCTATTACTACTGTACTACTAAGACTCTATTACTACTGTACTACTAAGACTCTATTACTACTGTACTATTAATACTCTATTACTACTGTACTACTAATACTCTATTACTACTGTACTACTAAGACTCTATTACTACTGTACTATTAATACTCTATTACTACTGTACTACTAAGACTCTATTACTACTGTACTATTAATACTCTATTACTACTGTACTACTAATGCTCTATTACTACTGTAATACGAATACTCTATTACTACTGTGTTCATAGATTACCCCAAGTCTATCTATCTATCTATCTATCTATCTATCTATCTATCTATCTATCTATCTATCTATCTACATCGACCAGCCATAACATTATGACCAGCTGTCTAATATTAGTATTGTTCCTCCTTTTGCTGCCAAAACAGCCCTGATCCATCAATCACTGTGTATTCTGACACCTTTTTATCAGAACCAGCATTAACTTCTTCAGCAATTTGAACAACAGTAGCTTGTCTGTTGGATTGCCCCACATGGGCCAGCCTTCACTCCCAACGTGCATCAGTGAGCCTTGGCCGCCCATGACCCTGTCGCCGGTTCACCACTGTTCCTTCCTTGGACCACTTTTGATAGATACTGACCACTGCAGACTGGGAAAACAGTTTTGGAGATCCAGTTGTCTAGCCATCACAATTTGGCCCTCGCCAAACTCACTAAAATACAAGTGACTTGCACCCCTGCCTTTCGCCCAATGTGTGCTGGGATAAGCTCCAGCAGATCCCAATGAACCTAATTAGGAATAAAGCGGGTATTGAAAATGGATGGATGGATGGATGTTCACTTACTGCCTAATATATCCCACCTACTAACAGGTGCCATGATGAGGAGATAATCAGTCTTATTCACTTCACCTGTCAGTGCTCATAATGATTCAGGGTTCAGTTTTTAGCTAAGGTGTGTGTCTGTGTAGTTTTACATAGCCTGGCTATCCTAAATGGTCCCTCAGTGTGTGTGTGTGTGTGTGTGTGTGTGTGCACATACAAAAGATGCCCTGTGATGTACTGGCATCCTATCCAGGGTGTATCGCTGCGTCATGCCCAGTGTTACTTAGATAGGCTTCAGATCCACTAGAACCCTGACCAGGTTAAAAGCAGTTACTGAAAAAGTATTTATTTATTATTTACTGTAAATGTAAAAAAAAATTAGGTACTATACCTAATTATGAAACCAAATCATGAAAGCAAAATTTGTTTTGAATATTTCAGCTTCCAACTTCCAACATCCCATCCCATAAGAATCCCATCATGTAGAAGATGTAGTGCATCTATTCTTGCAGCTCCATGCAGATTTCTATTGAATTGTATCTTTATTATTATTATTATTATTATTATTATTATTATTATTATTATTATGAGTTCAAGTATATAATCCTAGAACCCTATTGTTATTGTTAGGGTTCTTCTTCTTCTGCTCCACTAAAATGAATTAGAAAGAGCAATCTCCTACAGGTGTGAAATGTAGTACTATATGCCCAAAGCCAGGCGGGTCTAGACAGATGGGCCCAAATGGTGGCACTAAACAGTGGCACTAATGAAATACTTGCTGACTCAACATGTTTTTTTTCCTCTTATTACCAGGCTGGATTTAGTTAGACTCACAGTTAGTCTAATTTGCACAGTATGTGCAGTGATGCAACAAAATGAGGAAGCACTACAATGCAGAAGTATACAATATAGTAAAGTTAATGACTTGTTAGTAAAAAATAATGATAATCCTATTTATTATCTTATTCAAATAAATATCTTTATAATGGGAAAAACTGAAAATAAATCTTAAAAACATTCATCTTAGCAAACCACAACCATCAGAATAATTTGAGACATTTAATCTGACACATATATTATTATTATTATTCTTAGGGCATTTGCAATACACAGTTATTCAGATCAACCTCTTAACCACTGTCCAGTGCATATATTATATTTATTTCCTAGACTGACCCCCAACTGAGCATCTGGCCACATGTGCAGGATAAGACGCATAATAATATACTTTAATAAGACTCAATTTTCAAAGCTCTCTCCTATTTCTTGTAATATGTTAAGAAATTGTAACCAGTTCCTTTCCACTCTCCTACAGAGCTAGTTTGAGTATAATGGTTGGGAATGGTATGCTACTTGCCTCATAGGTATCCTATGCTTGTTATACATTAGGTCTTCATTTATCTTTCTTTTTGGTCTTTTATCACATATTTCTGGTAGTTTGCCATTTTTCTTAATATAGGGAAGGCAGTGGAGTGTGGAATAAGGATCAGATCACCAGGGGGAGCTACAGTTTCTTTTTTCCCCACGAAGCTATGCACTGGTTAGATCCCCTACTGAACAGTGAAGCTGCTGAAGCATACTGTTTTATAGTTAATGGATTTTGGAATCCCTTAATGGGCCATAGACATCAAACTGTATCACTTACTTTGAGAGCTTATAGGTAAGGTTAGACTTCTACCTGGCAGTTACTCGAATTACCTTTGTTGACAAAATATAATAATTTATACATTTTCAGTAAGAACTTTGTTCTGATCTGGTGATGGAGGATCCAGAGTATGTCCTGGGGTCACTGGAAGAGAGTGAGGAGTGGGATGCCAGGGAGGGATGCCCACTGCAATGCACCATGCATACACACACACACACACACACTTTTGAGTAGCCAATCCACCTGTTTCTGTAGGTGGTAGGAAACTGAATAACCTGAATATTTTTGAGTGAATACATTCATAAAGTTTGTACACTCAGTTGTGTATTGTTTGTTTACTCTTACAACAGAATAAAAATCGAAAGAAATAAGGCATTTAATGTATTTTAAAGTTTACAGTCTACATTCATTAGTAAAGTTAACAAAATGTGTGCATAGTTGAAAAAAATTAAAAATGCATCTCTTTTTCTGAAAGTTTTCCTTTCTGTGTGATATTAAAATACATTTTCGTATAATTCGTATAGTTGTTCTCATTGTAAATCTACAAAGATGGCTTTTTTTCTTTTCTTTTCTTTTTTTTTGCTAACACTAGGCTTCAAAAAAACTTTTATTTACAAGAATTCCATCTCAGGGTCTTACCCTCTTCTCGTGCAAATCGCTACTTTACCACCTACATGTTCCTGACATAGACCTCATTACATAACACAAACACTGTAAGAACATGCCCAGAAGGTATGACTGAACAAAGGGTGGATAGGATAGTGCTTCGGGAACTTTAGGTCTGTTAGGCTATCCTATACCCCCTCGCTGGATTCCCGCCTGGTGCTTTTTGTGTCCCCTCCACCCCCACTCCACTTTTCACTTTCACCCAAATACTCCCTGTGTTTCCCCTCCCCAAACCCTGCACCCATTATGGAGTGCCAATTATGCAGCGGAGGGTAAAGGGGAGGGGGGATAACAATGCAGATAAAGAAAGCATGTGGTTAGAGCCTTGTGAATGGCTCCATTCAGTCAAGCCAGGAGGCACAGAGAAAGCAGTTCGGCACTCCCAAACCCCAAAGTTTCACTTAGTACAACTCTGCATTTATCTTCTGTAATTACATGCAAGCTCACACATAGATGCATATGTTCTTGCATGAGCACACACAGGCTTAAACATCAGTGCAAACCTATCTGTAATCTGCAAAAGGCTTATTTTCAGACAGATCCAATGCCATATATCTATGTGTAATCAGTCACCCTAATGTGTGCAACATCAAAGGTGTCACACAGTACTACTCAAGTTCAAGTTGCAGCCAGAGTGTGATTTTATCTCACAGTGACTTAGAAAGCAAAAGGAAAAGATTAATTGGTGCCATTTGCTGTTAAATGCTTTTACAGTTCAGACCAACTGTCCCAATTTGTCTTCGGTTCCTACAGAATGCCTGTATGAATAAAAAAAAAACAACAAAACTACATACTACATGTACTGTCTAAAAGAGGAAAAAGTATTTCTTCAAAATAAATAATTCCGTGCCAGTCGGTGAATACTGGCCAGTAAAGGTCTCCAGAGTGTGTTAATGTATTTTTTGAGTTGCTTTTACTCCACACTCGTTACATTTTAAAATACACTGATACCCTCTTCATTAACGGATCGGGGATTCTACACGGATTACAGATCATAATCGTAACTGGATGTTCAAGTTCAATACTAAATCCCGAAAATGCATGATCAAAATAACAAAGCAGCAGGTCCTTAAGCCTTATATATACAGCATTTAACATATCAATGACCATTACGAGTAAGACAGACACTCATCTTTGCACAAGTTCAAGCAAAGAGAGAAAAATGAATGAAACTGCCTGGTCTGGAGCATCCTGTCTGTGAAATAGGTCATGGCCCCTCCACCTGTTACCTCACAGATGTTTAACTCCATACTATGTGTCTGCCCTTATTAATCACACCCGCACACACAGCTCGAGTTATGTGTGAGTATTTGGAGAGGGGAGGCTCCATATGGGTCCTCCTGCAACTCTTTTCTGATCCGACAGGCGGGCAGATGAGACGTGATCCTACAGGTCACCGTGCACAGACGTAAGACGAATAGCTGAGCAGCAGAGAACTGCATGGGGCCCCACCACCGTCTGCCAGCATAGTCCAGCTCCCGTCACCTCATCCCCCAGCTCCCACACATCCACCGTCCCACACACACACTCTCTCTCTCTCTCTCTCACACACACACACACACACACTTTCTATCTCTCTCTTCTCTCTCTCTCTCTTACACATGAACATTTTCATATACATACATTAGCAGAGAATAATGAAGCAATCATCTAAATTATTACTCGAGCAAGAGATGTATTACTTAAAAAGCATTACTCATTACGCAGGATTAGATTTAAACCAGACCAAGCGGTGATTATGATGGTGATGATGACATTAAAGACATTTTACATTCACTGAGACAAAAGTATTTAAACATATCGGTCACCATATACAGAATTTTTTGAATCATACAGAACACATAACCCTCTGTGGAGGAGCACATCATTCAGCGTGAGCTAATGTGAGCATTCAGATGTGATATTTACTGCGTATTTTCTGACAGATCCAAGTCCATTCTTCGAGTCAGTGTTGATGCTGATCACTAACGCAGACCGCACAGAGATTTGGTTTAGATTTCATACTAAGTAATGACTATTTCATATTAAGTAATGTGATAGCGATTTGACCTTAGAAATTGTCCAATAACTTAAAATCCGAATGCATTTGAATATTAATTTGTTCAAATAAATGTATACTGCTAATGAGAATAGCCTTACATTATGTGTTCAATTTGCAAAACCATGGAAGCTAAAAATTATATGATAATAATAATGTAATAAACTAATTATATAAGCAAGCAAGGGTTATATTCTATGGATGCTGTCTGTAGGTTTTGACAATATGCAATGTCCTTTGCGCTGTCACAAACGCTCAAATTTTCACAGATAACACTCGTGTCAGTCTGTATTTTAGAGCTAGATTTTGCAAGTAGCTCAGTGTCTGTGGTGTCAGTTTAGGAGCGGCTCTGATCAGTGGTGTTATGGCTCATTCTATAGCTCCTGTTGGTTACCGATCTTGCTGTGTCAGATTTTTCGGTTGCTCTGGCAATTCTTTCAATGTAGAGCAACGATGCAGACATGCAGAGGTCTAAAATTAAGAGGCTCCTGTTGTTCACAGGACATTTTATAACCATGCGTATGCAATAAGGCTAATGAAATCAAATGTGTGCTCACAGGTGTATTCATGTTTGTTGCACTAAGTTTCTACTTTTCAATATAGTCATTTATATGTAGTGTTTTTAATTGTTCATATAAGGAAATACTCTATTTGCTGACTTAGAACTAATGCAGTTATTGAGAGCTGATAGAATTTTGAATCATTTGCTATTGTGATGATATTGTCTCTTTTTTTGTTCTTTTATATACTGCATATTACATCCTTTACCAAAGCATAGACAGCTTATGGAGCAAGCTGTCCATATGCAAGTCATATTTATGGCCCTCATTTCCCAAAAGAAAAAAAAAACCCTCTCATAGCAGAGAGCTCAACAGATGGTAAAGAGAGGGTCTCTTTCAACACTTTTGGCAAGTGAAGCCCAGTGCAAAACTCCACATTTCATGAATTGGCTGCGTGCACATAAACACACCATTTTTCTCATGCTGCACTGCATCGGGGGTTACATTACACTACACGTCTTTGAGCATCCATTTTCAGGGTTCAGTGTAAAATGGATTTCAATGAGAAAGAGAAGGTCAGGAGAGGAGGTGCAGAGGCAAGATGAGGGGTAGTGGAATAGGGAGCAGGGTGGGAAACCAACAGGAGGGGAAAGAAAGGAGGTGTACTTAGGGTAGAGGGATTTTCCATTTGAAAAAAAAAACAAAAAAAAACTGGGGCCACTGGTTATTGAGTTGCATGAGAAGGATCCCCCTTTTTCTTTTTTCTTTTTTTGTTCTCCCCCTTCACCCCTCCTCCTCTACTCTCTCTAACCTTCTACCTCGCTCGTCTTCCTCTCTCATTACCATAGCAGCTGCAGAGCTGTGTATGTGTGAGCATGCATGTGTGTGTGCGCGTATGTGTGTGTTCATGGGCGGGGGGCAGGGTAGGGCAGTGTGACTTGGGCAGGGGCTCCCGTCAATGGTGGGACGTCTGTAACTTGAATAGGGGAGCAGAGAGCCGAGCTGGCCGAACAAAAGCGAGAGAGTGGAGGAGAGCGAACAAGTGAATGGGGCGGCTTGTCACCAGGAGCTAGAGCACGCAAAACGGAGTGAAATAGTAAAAGAAAGGAATAAAAAAAACAGGGAGCAGAGGGCATGTGAGGATTGGCCTGGCCACCTGTCTCTCACTCCCTCTGTCTCTTGGCCCTTCTGTCAATGCAGGGACCAAAGGTTAGAGTTATGAGAGAGAGACAGAGCGATTTGTGTAAAAGAAAATTTTTGTAAATGCGCTGTATGTTGCTGGTGATATGGGGGATGCAGGATGAACACAAAAGCTCTTTGTTGGTACTTGAAAAAAAAAAAAAACAGCTGTAGTAAAAACACATCAGAAGTATTCCAGAGAATCATCAGACCAATGTAATTTGCAGATTGACCCCCAGATAACAGGTTTATTTCATTTGTGAATGGTAGATGTAGATACTTGTGCAATGTGGTTATCTGATCTCTATTGCTAAATCCTTCCTGGACTTCTCGGGCAAATGTGTGTTGAGGTATGCAAAAACCTCTCTCTTCAACTCAGCTGTCATGATATGTCTGAAAATATAACCCAGTGTGCGTTAGGTTTGATAGTCTGCGATTTAAAGCAACCCCTTACTCGCCTTGTCTCCTTTATTCATTCGTTCACTTATCTTCAGTAACTGCTTTATCTTGAGCAGGGTCTTAGTGGGTCCAGAGCAATCCTGACATCACTGAGGGCAAGGCGGGAGAACTCACTCGGCATGGGACACTGGTTCAGCAGAGGGCACCATCCATGCACACCTTCACATCTAGTGTAACCAATCCACCTACCTGCATGTGTGGCAAAAAATAACCCCATAGGAGCCCATAGGAAGCCTACAGCCTACAGACATAGGTTTATTAGAGTTATTACTTATCCAAGACTGCTAAATCATAATATTTCCCAAACCCAGGAGGGAATTTGAATTTGTCTCAGCCACATTAAACCCTGTACTCTCGAATATAACAAGCAGAAATATTTCCATTAGAGTATGCAACTATTTATGTGATTCTCTCCGTTTATGTCTAATTGTGCTTCTGACTGAACACACAAAACAGAACAATCATTTTACAGCTCTATGATCCCTGAGCTCCGGTTACTATCTGTCTGGACTTGTTCCTCTCTGTGTCTGCTTAGGTTCCTTCTTTGGTTTCTACTGCTAGGTGAAGTGGCTACACTAAATTGCTACTAGGTGTGAATAAGTGTTCGAATGTATGCAAGCATGGCATCACATCCAGGGTGTATTCCCACCTCGCACCCAGTGTTATTAGGATAGGTTATGGACCCATGTGAGCCTTACCAGGATATAACGGTTAACGAAGAATGACTTTTTACAGTCATATCAACCAAACTAGGCTTTGTTAAAGAACAGCCATTACAGGACTTCAAATTAATTGAGTTAATCAGGATACATATAAAAAGATTGGCCTGTATTGACCGTCATGGTCATGGGCTTATATATTGACGTTTCACAAAGAATGCTGTAGCACATTAGAATACAGAATTGATCCTAGAATTCAATTGATCCCAGAATTGACCACTTAGTGCTTAGAGACCCTCAGGAGTCAGCTCACATGGACCTTTCTTATCACTGCTATGTCAATGACACAGCCCCCCCCACTTTCTTTTTCATCCTTCTCTCAGACTTTCTAACATCCTTTCCTGAATTCCTCCTTGTGAATTACTACACCACATCGTTTTTATTTGATATAATTACATATGCACCTAAGCCAAAAATGGACCTTTATATTACTCATTATTTTTTTCTCTTACTTCTTGGCTTTCTGAACTCAATATTGTTTGTTAATTAGGTTTAAAATGATCCTTTTTCTCACCATTTAAATCACTCAGTATATAAACCCTTGCATATCACATGGTTGCTTCGAATCATTGTGCCTTAAACTTTTGACATATTTTGTACGTTGCGCTGGACAAGAGTGTTTGCTATATGACTAAATGTAAATGAGATGTATGGCACAAGAGTAACATTGTCTATACTAGTGTAGCATGAAGTTAACAGGGTTAACATATAGTATAGTATGTATAAACACTATATACACAGTCACCTGAAGAGTGTTGTGTATGGGAAAACAAGTTAATTTATATATTATTAGGCATTAGTGTGTCTAATAATATATAAATCAACCTGACTGTGTATACTCTACTGTTCAGTGTATACTGGTGAGTTGAAAGAACATTATAAAGCTGAAAAATTCAAGACTACTAAAACTCATTAATAACACTACGTAACAAATTTTTACTTTTTTCTTGTTCCTGGGAAATAAGTGTTATTTCCCCATTCTTTGTAACCCAAATAAAAAGAAAAAACCCATCTTAGCCATGAAAGTTTGGGTTTGGGCAGTTTTTTTTTAGTAAAATGGGCTAATTTTGAGGTTTTCATTCTCTTAAAAGCCCAAACCCAAACTTTAAGGGGCTTAATGGCTATTTTCTTTTATCATTTTCCTTCAAGAGTAATTGGAAAATGTCATTCACTACCCAGGGACATCCTCAGACACTCAATGAACAACATAACCCTCTTTTAAAAAAGCAGAATTTAATATTTAAAAAGGCTTTTGTACAAAGATACAAATACAACATGTAATATCTTTCAAAATATGTCCACTTACACCATTTAAAACATGAAGAACAAACCTTCTAGACAGATAGAAAAACAACAACATATCGACAATTCACAAAAGCATAACAAGAGATCAGTGGTTTGGTCTCTTTTTCTGAACTTCTCTTTGCAGAAAATAAGAATTCCAAAAAAGTTGGTCCAATAAAAAAAAATCACAGTCATTTGACATTTATCTCAACCAAGGATGGTATTTTTTTTTTTTTACTCTCATGTCATAAATGTTATGGCATTATCAAGTAAAGACTTGTGCATTGTGTAACATTGCGCTACACTGATTTTACCATGTAACGCCCCCCTTAAAAAGAGGAGGACGGGACTTCTGTGAAGAAGTGCTCCAAGAATTACTGAACACTTTACCTGAATGTTCTTCCGTGTAAAAGAAAATCAACCTCACACTGAGTGTTGAAAAATTGCTCAGATATTAAAACGACGCCACGTTTCTGTGACAGGTGTTTGATATTGTGCAAGGAGGAACACCAAGTAAAGCGCTTTAAAAAAGTTCTAAATTCAACATCTACAGACATTTCAATGTCAATGCCAAAAGTGAGAGAAGAAGACTAACCTATCATGGAGCTTCCATACAATATGATTTTTTTTTTCCATTTAGAAAAATAGTATCTTTCAAAGTTGGTTGTGACACCAACTGTTCATAAAACAGCCATCAGTGCAATAGTTTAAAACATTCTCAAGTATAAATGATGCATATTTCTATACTGGCTTTGAATGATACTTCATCAGTGTTTTCTCACAACCCTTTAAACTTTGAACAGTTTTCCAGCATTGGCAGTGAAACTGGGCAACAACAACAACAACAACAAAAAAAAACAGGCCTTCAATATGCAGTGCATTGTATAGACATGCGCAATACAACATGATTCTGTGAATCTGCTCGACTTCTTAAGGTTGAAGCTGATAAGTTAAGCTGAGTGAGCAGCCGAAGATTTGAAATGAATGAAGCTTAAAACGATAATGGTGACAGGCTTGGCCCAGAAAGCATCCAGACGTTCCTCATTTTGGAATTAGGTAGCAAAATTTGCCTACTGGTGCGAGTTGAAATTTGATAGAATTGTTTTTATTTTGCATGCAAGTCAGGGGAGAAATGTTTATTACAAATATTTATTATGTTTTACAAGCTGAGGCTTCCATTGCCCTTTAAAAGCCATGGAACAAATGCATATTTCGCTGGAGATCCTGAATCTTTTACTGTGTGAACGTCTCCACACCAATTTTGAGGTAAGAATCCTGACAAAGTCATAAACCTACATGCATCAAATCAGCTAATAACCATTCCTGCCATTTAAAAATAATAAAAAAAAAAGCACAAAGAACCTGTTTAAAATGTATATATCAATCCAGCTATGTCATTGTATCTCAGTGTCAGCAATCTGTGAGTAGAATATATTCAGAAGGTAATCTATAATCATGCACTGATTAAATGTATAATATAAACTGTATTCATTGTTCACAAACCACATCTTTGACATTGTACCAACCCAACACCGTCTGCATTTTGGACTTGAATCCGTGCCACACTATATCACCAATAATCAGTCTTTGACTTTGGCACAAAAAGTGGTCGAATGCGATAGGCTTAAGGCAGCGTTTCACAAGCCTGGTCCTGGAGTCTTCAGGAACTGCACATTTTGGTGTTTGTCCACACCTGACTCAACTCACCGGCTACTGAAAGAGCCCTAATGAGGTTAAAAAGAGTGCAGCAGAGCAGGGAGAACACAAAAATGTGCAGGGTAGGGCTGCATGATATCAAAAAAAAAAAAAAAATTATATATATATATATATATATATATATATATATATATATATATATATACACATATTGCTACATTTTGTGATTGCAATACATAGAAAAAAAAACCCACACACACATTGGTGAACCACTGATATGGCACGGTGTTACCTCTGTTGGAGAAACTCTCATCTTCTGAGGGTGGTCACAAGATGGTTTGGTAAAAGTTTCTAAAGTTTTCTTTTCGAATGCTGCAGCCTGTCTTACCACATTGCGTTGTGTTACTCTAAAATCCTGCTCAGATGAAAATAACCACCTGATAGATTAATCTGTTGTAATGGAGTTGATTACATAGAATTATTGGTCCTAAATGACCATTGCTTGATATTCTGAATGCTTTCATGTGATTGAGATGAGTGTATAAACGGTCATTCCGATCTGGGCAGATTATTATGATTATTAAGTATCGCAAAAGCTATGATCGCGTTAAAAAAAAAAATGAACAAGCGATATATCGTGCGGCTCTAGATTAGGGCTTCACTCCAGGACCAGGTTTAAGAAAGAAAAAAACTGCTCTAATGTCCGGCTTTTTTCTGCATTTTCTTGCTTTTCTCAGAGCGCTCCGGATGAGTACTTGGCCCTCGTGATGAGGTAGAGTGCGATGTCCTGGTGGCCTCCGAAAGCCGCCATGTGCAGCGCGCTCCAGCCATCCCGGTTCGCCAGGCGCACGTCTGCGCCGAACTTCACCAGCAACTTGACCAGCTCGAGGTTTCCGTCGATGACGGACTGGTGCAGCGCCGTCTGACCCTCGGGTCCGAACGAGTTCACGTTGAACTCGCAGTTGGTCATGCCGCGCAGCAGAGAGTGCAGCTCCGCCGTGTTGCCTTTGCGCAGGGCTTCCTGGAAGACGCGCTGACGCGCCGAGCAGCTCACGTCCGCCTGGCTCATGCTCTCAGCAGGTAAACCTCACCGGAAACAGACCGGAAACGGACCGGAACCAGTTGCCTTCCTTGCGTGCTCTCGCCTCTTGTTCTTGTTCTTTTCTCTCTTTTTTTTGGATGAAAGTATAATCCGCAATGTCCCTGCAACTTAGTCGGTAGGAATACCCCCAAAAGCTATTTTTTTTTACAGGATAACAGGATAAATGTTCAGAAAACTGATGTTTAGAAATGTCTTCCTCGCCTACAATTCACAAGTTTCATCAGACTATCCAGCGAGCATCGGCCCCTTCAGCAGCCCATAGCGGAGTCCAGGAGTCCGACCCGATCTGTTCCAGATATATTTATTTAGTATGCATTACATCACACAGCATTCAGGATTTACATTACTCTGGCATATAAATAAAAAAAGTAGGATCTTACCCTCAAACTGTTGCGATTTACCCTAAGTCTGTGTGCGTGGTGAGAAGTTTTACCCCGCGGCCACCCTGCGCCTGCTCCTGTGTGTGCACTGTGTAGCTCCCCAGCTTTGGCTGATCTTCCTCAACTCCCTCTGTTCAGCTCATTTCAATAACAATGGACACTCCTATAGTCGGCCTGTTAGGGGCGGGGCTTGGCCTCATTTCTCAGGCTGCGAGGGGGCCGCGGGAGGCCATTGGCTCACATCCCAACTCCGCATACTAGCGTCCTGATGGAGTATGCAACACCGCACAAAGACCATGAATGCATCCTCTCCGCACTGCATACTACTCTACTAAATAGTAGCAAGTACTAAATAGAGCCACAGACTCATGTAAGGTGGATTAAACTGCGTTTGCATTTAGCATGTTTAGAAAATAGAAAGGAGAAAGATAAAAGAGCATGTTTGCTTGTTGATAGAGAAGACTAGAGTACAAAGTGAATAGAAACTACTACTACATAATTCGAGGAAATAGGAACATCACACTACACTCTCAGAAAACAAGGATAAAAAAGTGTGCTTTTGCTTGTTACTATTCATTGTACTCCTTTTGTACTTTTAGTGTGTATCTTTGACATGGTACGGTGAATCTAGGACATCTTTAAAACGATTTATTGTAAATAATTTGACTTTAAGGACCGCTCTTGTAACTCCATTTAGTTTTAGAGGTTAGTTATGAGGATCTTCCCTAGGGTAAAGATACAAGCTACAGGTACAAAACACCTGGGGCCTTTTCCTGAGAGGTCAGTAGCATGACCCTGTCCAGGATAAAGTGGTTATTAAAAATGAATAAATTATGTATATATTACTTTAATAAGTAATGAATTACTTTATAAATTAATCAACTTTTAATTAAAGCTTTTCCGATTTAATTGTCACATATTTCAAATGAACTTTTGCATGTTTTTATGTGAAATGTATTCTATCATTCATTCATCTTCAGAAACCGCCGATTCTCGATCAAGGTCATGGTGGATCTGGAACCTCTCTTGGGAATTCAGCATGGATGGGATGACAGGGCACCTTGCACACATATTCACACACTCAGGGGCAATTTATCATAATCAGTCCACCTAGAAACATGTTTTTAGGATGTTGGAAGAAACACACAGAGAACATGTAAAACTCTACACAGACGGTAAGACAAGCTCCGGATTAATACAAGGACCCTGGAGATGTGTTTAGATGCAAACACAGCTCTCAGGAGAGTTCTCTGGAAGGTTAACAGTTCTGCACTTATCTACCAAAACGTGTTATAACTAGAACTGGGATAGGGAAATCTTCTGTACAGTTGTACATGTACGAGTACATTTACAAGAGAACATGTAAGAGTACATCCCAGAATGTCAGGCAGGTAAACCCTTCTAATACTGTATATAAAAAAAGACGCCCATGTGAAATCATTTTCATATCCCCTTTTTATAGGGATAATCTCAAACTAAACAGACTATTCTGTTATATCCTGTGAAAAGAAAAAAGATTAATGTAGTAATGCACCGAAGCCCAAATTTTCCCATGATAGGCAGGTCTTAGTTTCTCAACACCCAGTGAGTTACGTGTGAAATCTGTTGCAGGTATTGCTCCATCTCATGTGCAGTTGAGACTGTACAGGTTCCACATTTATTTTGCTGCAATCCACACTTCCCCTTTTACATGCATGGTTTCAAGCAGAGAATAAATAGGGACAAAATACCGGTCTTTTAAAACAAATATCCACAAGCTTTCAGTCCTATATAACATTTGTTGATAAACAGTCCATTTGTTTCAAATGTAGTGGCAAGTGGGAAAGCTACTTGCTCACCAGTTTTTTTTGGCAACAGTTGGAGTGCTTATAAAGTGACACAGAATCCAACAGACCCATGGGAACTAGACTACTGCATGCTGGGCTTGTATCGGCTCGCAGCCATGATTTGGCACAAACAGCCTAACGAGGGTATTGGAAGACCGAAAGAGGACTGACAGGCAATTGCTTCATTAACGATCGTAAATTTATGTGCTGTTAAACAAAAGTACACAAAATGGTTTAATGAATAGAGAAAGTGTATTTATTTGTGTCCAAATATACCAAGATTGTCTTAGTTTTGCACTACAGTAAAGGAAAAAAAACATTGTTATATATATATATATATATATATATATATATATATTTATTTATATATACTTATATATATATATATATATTTATAACAAAACAATGTTTTGTTATAAATAATGTGTGGGTATATGTGTGTGTGTGTATAGAGAGAATGAGAGTAAAAGAGAGGAGGGAGAGAGATAATGTAGATAAAAGAAACTTCTTCATTTGTAATCTTCTCCATTTTGTTATCACATGTTGAAGGATTTGTTATCGGTTATTGAGATGAAAACCCCTATGCAACATAAAATTATTTCTGGATAAATAAATAAAAAGTAAATAAATAAAAAGATAGATAAATAAATAAATACAACACCACAATTTTTGTCTCAACAGTCCAACTTGACTAAACTTGTCTCCAGATACGGTGCGTTATTCAAATTTATCATGTTCTCTTCCCTCCCTTTTCAATAGGCTTCATTCAAATGGCTTAAAAAATCTCTGGCGGCATGACAGGATCGCAGTGGTCGAATTGCAGTGACGTTTCAATAGCGAGGGTGGGTCAGCCGGGATCCAATTTTAAACCACGTGCTCTAGGACCGTGGGAAAGAGTCGAGCTTTTCTTCCCAGCATAGGCGTATGCACAATTCAAGAGAGAGAGAGAGAGAGAGGGAGAGAGAGAGAGAGAGAGAGAGGGAGAGAGAGAGAGAGGGTAGACTAGTTCAAAAACAGTTGCCTGTGGAAAGTTGGCGTGTAGAAAGGATACCAGAGACTGTGTGGAGGTTTGATAACCTCGAGTCAGTTACAGGAATGTCAGCGACTCTAAACGTCTTTAAGCTACTGAGGACAGATCAGTTTCCCAACCGATGTTGCTTAAGATTTCACATGCTCACATGAGAAGATGTAGGAATGGAGAAATTTGGCATTATGGCCATGTCCGAAGTGAAAGGTTTCAGGAGCCCACACTTCCTGCTCCTGACTGTGACCTATTGATTTTGCATGGGAACTGACCCCTGCTGTCAGCCCCTAACCGAGTCCAAATGCCTCCTGACTGGTCAAGCTTAACAGATAACAAGCATGAAGCAAGACTCAATTACAAGACACAATGGCTTGAGCTGAGTGTTCGGAAAGTATCCTGACATTAACGCCAATATGTCTTGCCTTCTCGCAGAAGAATACACTGAACAGGTTATCTACATTAAACGTGAAGTGCTTGTTGTAACAGAAAAGAACGATATGGTCTTAATTTGCGATATGGTCATCATGCGCATAGGAAATGTCTGCCAGGACATTATTCAGCGTAAAAGGATGATGTCAGGTGTTGTGTAAAGAGGACACTTTTAACGCAGATGTTATTGGTGAAAACATTTGGTGCATAGAAGAGCAGTAATTCTGTCGGCCTGCGGCGTCAGACAGTAGGAATGTCCTGTTTGTCTTGGTGTGTGTTTGTTCACTGTACTGCGTGTTATGCTTACAAGGCTGGCATTTGTGTTAATGTTTGTGTGTATGTGTGTGTGTGTGAGTGTGTGAGCCAGTGAGTCTGTACCGGCCGGGGTGTTTGATACCTTTGTGTGAGAATCAAGCTGCTTCCTGCCCCTTGGACCACAACAGCAAGGGCTCCTATTGCCCATAAGGTCAGCAAAGGGGGAGAGAGAGAGCTAGAGAGGCACTGTGTGTGTGTGTGTGTGTGTGTGTGTGAGAAAGAGAAAGAAAAAAAAGAAAGAAAGAAAGAAAAAAGAAAGAAAGAAGGAAAACAGTGCTCCATAGTTCCTTTTTCACTGAATCGCCAATTAGGCATGTTTTGAAACACAATAATCTCATTTAGTTTTGTTTATGAGACTCTGGAGACTCTTAATCACATGACATGACAAGATCACATGATTATAAATACAGCGTGGCATCCCACATCCTATTGTATATAAATATTATGGAAGTGGATCATGCCCAAGGCTGTGCTAATGTTTAGCAAATAAATAAATAAAGAAAAAATTAGATATGAGTGAGCTGCAGCATAAGACTGCATGCACATGGGCCACTGCTGAAATGTCAGTATCCCAAGCAGGGCCCACCCTCCTCCGTGTGCATGCTTTCCTGTTCCCCTCCCATTCCCAGCCTCTCTGTTTGGCGCGGATATCCCCAGGAAAAGGCAACACGGATCGTGATGTCAGCAGCTGCACTGCAGTAGCCCTTCTTGGTGGGAATTTAAAGAACTAGGCTGCACAACCGTGTTTCTATACAACACAACACACTCAGGAGGTCCTGATATTAATCAAGGCTTGAGTTTGCGTCTATGGAGTGTACCCGAGGGAGTTCTCCTTTCCGCGCCTGTGCTCAAGGCTCCATTTCCACACCGGTCTATATTTATGTAAAGACCGCACTTTGGGCATTGGTCATCAAACTGCACTCAACTCACATTAAAAAAGTCTATAAAGATTTCATGTCACTTTATCTGATGAGGCTGCTTATGCATCTTCCTTAACGTTAAGCTAAAATACTCCTTCAATGTATTCTATACTCGTATTCTTTCTTTATCTACATTTTGGCAGATTCCTTCATAATGAACTACTTGTGAGGCCAAACCCAATTCAAGCATCTAACTGAGCATTTGGCAATTTTTTAAAGACCCAGCTGTTGCTCTCTGGAAGTTCTGGGACTTAGCAGCCACTAGCATAGACTCTTTAACTGCTGAACTATCAAACCCCTTATTTTGTATGTAAATGTATGTTTAGTAGATCCTTCCCTAGAATTATGTTTCTTTATGTGAGCATAAAAAAGTTGAATACTTTTTTCTTTTTAGAGTGTAGCTCTGAGGCTTGCGTGACAAAATCAGACAAATGGGCTTTCAGAACTAGCTTACTGTTCAATAAATTCCAACTTTTCGTTGCAAAACATATTGAATTGTTTACAAAGACACATCATCCCTCAAACGTCAAGGTCATATTACACACACGTCATTTCATGTGCACTTTAATCATAACCACAGCCCATATACATGCATTTATTAGACATTTATTACGCGTTTAGCCTTTGTGTTAAACCACATGTTCTGCTTGTATTAAATCAATAAAATGTCGCATTCACTCATATTATCACTTTAGAACTTAAAGAAACACAGTAACAAAACAGGATGCATGGCAAAGATGTGTGACTGTGTGTGTGTGTGTGTGTGTGTGTGTGTAGGCTATAGGTAGGATTAGAAATAAGAAAGACTGGGACATGTGGTAACATTACCTTTAAGGTTCACATTTACAGTTATGTATCGTAGTATTATACGTTAGAGAAAAGTGCAAGTAAAAAAGAGCTATCTAATATTTCTCATTTTGACATTATTATAACAAACGCAAGCTCGTTAAGCCTAGTTCTAGACATAATATTCAAGCTTGAAATGAATTAAAACATCAGGAAATAGTCTAATAAAGAGAAATATTAGTTACATTTGCTTCTACAGGTTCTTAACTGATTATCTAGTATAATATCTTTGCAGTGTAAAGAACATATCATTTTTTAGCATCAATAAAATAAAAAGGGGTCATTTTGAATTGAGCCAAAAATAAGGGTTAATAAAACCAATCAGCTTAAGTATTTATCTGGGAAAACTTTGACAGAATTAATCTGATGTATGCTCAAACCCAACCAATAAACAGAAAAATAAGCCTGTGGCTGCAAACTTGGCAAGTCCACAGAAAAACAGGAGACTTGGCAACCCTGGTAAATTCCGCCTCAAGAAATAGAAGAAAAAGTCATGATAATGTCTTATTTTCTCATGTACTTTTGTTTCTTATGATGTATGAGGCTCAGACCATCAAAGGTTAAAACAGCTGGACAGTGTTAACTCTGTGACCTCGCCGAATCTGCCTAGAGCACTTTACTACACTGACCTCTGCTGTGAAAAAGAAATATCACAGGCTACACATGAAATGGTGCAGTATTTTTTTTTTTTACTAGTTGTAAATGATAATAGCAAATAAGAAATTCCATAACTTTACAGAATTAACAGTATATAACTGCTTCAGTCTGTTACTACTTGGAATGTACTGTACATAAGAGAAATAAACATGATTAGAAAATAACGACAAGGTTGCACAGAATTTTTCTTTACCAAACTGGATAACATCTGGATAACAGTCCTATTTAAACTACTTCACTGCTACAAGGTCAGCTGAACCGATGACCAACGAAAGGGCGAACATGGTCTCTTCTAGTCCAGCAATTCGGTCATATTACTGCAGGTAGAAAGTTTTAGTATCATTAAGCTCTGAAGTCACATATAAAATATTGTAAATCAGTTATATGAGTCATTTGATCCTTACCTTGACTCTGGAAGAGGGCATGGGTCTATAACACAATAAAATATTGGTCACAATGGATTTCCACATTACATTTTACATTACATTTCATAACAGCGAGAGATAAATGTGTAGGACGGCATTAGAATAATTACTACGAAATCTCTGTTCTGTTCTAGCGAAGGTTCAAACTTTCCTTTTAACCCTACTGAATATTATCTTTCAGGACATATAACATGCAACATAGCATAACATGACATGCACTATCAACAACTATGAACTAGACTCTATCTCTATCATAATGTTTATTCTCTCTGTACAGCATTATATTTGCTCGGTAAACATCACAAGGCCTGCAAACAGACGCCCCACACAAATCACGGTCTAATGTCTTATTTACTTTTCGCTCTGCATCAAACTCACCCACAATAGCTGGTGTAGCGATGGCCTCCTCAGGAAACCCAATAGACAAGGCAAATGATCTAAAATGTTCTACCACCTCCGGCCTGAGTTCTGGCTTTCGTCCTAATGCATACATAGAGGATTGACAAAAGCTATCACCATGTCAAAATGTTTAGGTATAACTTTAATTCCCCAGAAACTTGATGAGCTCACCATAGAGAGCCAGCTGAGTGTAGTCTTTGTTCATGTCCTTATATTTCAGGACGAGTCCATAGTCAGTGTAGTTCGTCTCCACCACTGTAATGTCCTTTTCAATCTTGTGCCCTTACAATAAATAACATATAATAATAAAGAAAACTGTTCTGCACATAAGATCACCACTTTTCTTTCAGTCTTTCTATGTGGCATTAAATATTTTAGGAAGACTGTGTGGGTTATCATCACATACAGTAAAAACAGGACTTACGTTGACTGAAATAAGTGAAAACTCCAGGAAGCTCTGTCTTCTCATATGCATACAAACTTAGATCACATGTCTTTTGGCTAAGGGCAGAAAGATGACACTATAAAGTCATTTTGGTTTAAATAGCATGAATAATAAATCAAAAGGCATTCAATGAATAATTTAGGCTTGGGTTCTTCCAAAACTTTTTGAAACAGGTATGCTATGTACGTTTCTACATAGCACCAAAAATAAATAAAAAAAACCCATGAAGCCTTAGAGCTCTGTATATGTACATGGATTAGTTAAAGGTTTAGCTAAAAATGATAATATTATTGGTTTAAAATAGCTTGGTACCCATGCTGAAAAAAGTAGGAACTGTACCTATTCATGGTCCACATGGTAAGGTTGGCTCCTCCATTTTCATTAGCAATCAGTTGACCTTTTGAGATTAGCATTTTGCTTCTGTATTTAATAACTATTGGGTGGTCATAGGCAAAGCCAACACGAAACCATTCACCTGTAAACTAACAATAAGGTTAACAACTGTTAGAGCAAGTATATGCAATATGCATAAGGAGGTGATGACTACACCAGAGTTTAGCAATAGCTTTAGATTCCACACAGGAGAAATGACATCAATGCAAATGAAATCAGCAGCAGAGAAAGCAGGCATGGTCTGAGTTTGTCCTGGTTTTGGTTTTGAGAGAGGTATGGTCTAAAACGGTCTTAGATGCATTATGGGCTGCTTTCTTTATTGAACTATTGAATAAGAACACATTCCTGTTACTGCTGATGTTCAGAATGTTGTCAATGAGTGGAGTTTGTACAAAGGTAAGGTTTATGCTGAATGTCACCAGTGTAGTATTGAAAGAGTAATGAAAGACTTCAACAATATATAATATATTTAAACAGAAGTGGCACACAGACTCTGCATTTTTTATATAATGAAATGAGAATGTTAAAGCCCCCGGAGTCAGTTGAGTATTTCCTAATTTGGTATATTAAACCAAACCAGTTAGGGATAAATGGGTAACTGAGTGCAAATGATAACTTATATAAATAATATTATTTCTTAAAATTTTATTTACCGCAGCCTGATAGTAACTGGTGATGTGACGTAGCAAGAGAGATTAATTAAATAGGAAAGTAATAGGAAAGAGAACAGAAAGACAAGCCTTGGCATTGTGGCGTCCGTCTGTCCGTCTGTCCGTCCGCCCGCCCGCCCACCCACCCACCCACCCACCCACCCACCCATCCATCCACCCATCCATCCATCCATCCATCCATCCATCCATCCATCTATCTATCTATCTATCTATCTATCTATCTATCTATCTATCTATCTATCTATCTATCTAAGGATGTCAGAAATGTGATTGGGATTAACAGGATTGAGAACATTAAAGCACTTTGTAAAATTAACACACAAGGATTTGGGCTAAGAGCATAGATACATAATTTGATCATCTCTGAGTAGTTGAGAAGTTCAGTTGTGTGCCAGAACAACTAGATGATAAACACTGAATTAAAGAGAGCCAAGATATATAGGATAAAAGGGATTGTAGAAGCGATTTTTATACTTTTATACAACTAGATGACACAGGCTTGATTTACCACAATAACCAGAAATGAAATAAATCTCAAATGTATTGTTTGTTAAGTTACGCATACATATACATGAGTAGTAACACATATTGCCTGGAATTACAGCTCAGAGATTAAAGAGATTTAGATGCAAGGTATCAAAATAGATGGATAGCTGAGTTCAGTGAGTTAATCTCATTATTGTGAATTACATACAGGCCTCTGCCAGAGTGACAAGGTTTACAGATGCAGCTAAAGTCCAAGAGGGTTGTTTGATCAAGTGCTGAATCTGTTGGTAAAATGTTATTTGATTTAACATGACTTATTGAAGCTTGCTTGTAAAGTCATTCAACATTTTCACAAATGTCTCTCCAGTTTAGTGCTTGAGTAGAAAATACTACTACTTCATACATTTAATTGGGGATATTACAAACTTATACTATTTTATGATTTTATCATTATTACTATAATGAACTTTCTCTGTATGTTGCACTCATTAAATATACAAAATTTATGTCTTCTCTTCATTTTGTGCATATTTGACTCACCCTTTCGAGGTCAAAATCTGCCTGGGGCAGAATATCAGAGGAGTTGAATGAGTGCGTCCATAGCACTATGCTGCTCAGAACCGCCACAGCCAGCAACATGTTAAACTGTAATCCAGACTCTGTCTGTGTGTTCAAAAGCAAACCTCAGGCTGCAAAACTGTGAATGCTCTTCCAGGAACCTGGGGGCCTTATGTAGACAGCCAACAGTGGGAAGTGTTCATGATTTATGGCAGGCCAAGCCCCCATACTCAAGCGCATACATGACTCCCAACCCAGTAAAAAGGGAAATCTAGTAACAGCACATTCCCTGAAATAATTAAAAGATAACTGTGCTACAGAAGTTTATTATCAGGTCTTCTGGACTGCTTTTATGATTCTCTGGACAAGATTCAAACATGTTTTGAAAATAAGGACAAGCAAATAGTAGGCACAATGGTGTCTAGATCATATTTATGAGATGTGAAACCAGGCTAAAATGTCATGGGGGGGGGGAAATCTGAAAATAACAAACCACGTGTCACATGGCTACAAAACAGATGTGTAAAAGTGGGACAAGCTCTGTGAAATCTCACAAAAGGAACTAGCACCCATTTCTTAAGACTCTAAAATGATAGAATATTGTTTTTGTAACTACTATAGAGTAATTACAATTTGAAAGGGTTTTATAGTAATACTTTCTGTCCTTTACAATATAGCTAATATTTTATTATTTAGTCCGAAATGTGCGGTGATCATAGTATGTGGCTGAAAATTTTATTTTACAAAACATAATTGTCAATTTGTCGCAAAAATGGGAATTTATTCAATGTAACCTTGCCAAACATATATTAAAAAACTGTACACAGATGCATAGAGTTTGGATTAGTTTACTCAAATACAAACAAATAACAAAAACAAACAACAAAATATTGGGAAAGATTGTTACCACAAGGCATTATTTACACATGTATTAAAGTATAGCATTAGTTCATTAGTAGTTGGAGGAACATTAGCTTATTAAACCCACAATTCTGCCATGTTATTTACTGTACCTTCATCTGATGTTTCACAGAACTTAACCCTCATGAAAAGTTGAGAGTTAGTGTAGCATAACGTTTTAAACAAGTGCCATTTTGTAAAGATCCCTGAAGCAGATAAACATCAGAAGATATAAATCTGATGATATTACACTTTAATAGAGCAAGTGCATTTATTATCAAAACAAATAAAAGTAGAAATGTAAGCCGTGGTACAGCTGTACTAAGGGATTTTTCAATATTCCCCGTATTAGCACCTTCTTTAGAAAGACAAGTTTAAAAATAGTTCCCATTAGTTTCCATTCTATTCGTCTTTGGAGACAAGAAATCAAGTTTCAGAAATCCACCGATGTCCAAAATGTTTACTTTGGTGCTAGCAGTGAGTAAAGAGTCTTCATTTAGTGAGAGTGAGTTCCTTTAAAATGTGACTGAATCTCTTCCAGTGTTTTGCCTTTAGTCTCCGGGACAAAGAAGACAGTGAAGATGACATTGAGGGCACAGATACACGAGAACATCCAGAACGTCCCTGCACTGGTTATGAGATCCTGTAAGGATTACAACATAACTATTATAAGTTAAATATTTTCTCCAAAACCTTTCTTTCAACAACCACATTAGGTGGGGTGTTTCCCAAATGATGAACAATCAGGACACAGATTAAGCCTCGTCTTTAGCTTACAGACGTTATTACCTACAACAACAATAATGGCTGCTCATTAAATCAAAGCAGTGTTGATCTCTGGAATCTGAGTGATCAGAAAGTGTTGATTAATTCTCTGACAACATCTCTGACAGTAGCACAGGTTACGATTCAAATCACACTCCATTAAAAGTCATCTGGATTACAAATGATGCATACAGATTGTTACAGCACAATATTATTTTTGCAAAGACGCTCTTAAACATTCTCAAAGTCAAAATTGACTGGTTTTCAGTAGAACTTGCTTGCATATGTATTTAACCCCTTCAGGTACTTGGTAGAACTATCTTTTCCTGCAATATCAGCTTCAAATCTGTTCTTAGCAGCTTTGCACACTTTAGCAGTGATTTCTGCCAATTCTTACTGACAGATCTGCTCTAGGTTCTTCACTTTGTTTGTGGATTGCAATTTTCAAACAGTGCCACAGATTCTCAATGTGATTCAGATCTGGACTTTGACTTGGTCACTGTAGAACATTCACCTTTTTGTTTCTATGCTGCTTTGGCCTTGTTTTAGGCCTTGTTTGCTTTAGTTTGTTTAAAGACTAAAAGCAGTTTCTCTTGTAGGTTTCCCCAGTATTTTCGCTCCATCTATTCTCCAATCAAGTTTGAAAAGAAGCTGATGATGAAATGTTTCCCCACAGTACTGATGGTGCCACCACCATATCTCACTGTAGGGATGTTAATTGGCCGACATTAGGGCTTTGAACACATAGAGCTTTGAAACATGCCCAGATACAGTATCAGTACCTTGGTCCCATGATAACAAAAACACATCTTCACTATGTGCTTTTAAATGGCTCATATGGCTTGTGCAGGGGTTTCCTTCTAGTCACTGTGGTTTCCTCTAATTAGTCTATGTCTTGTTGTGAAGGAGTTTTGAAGGTAATGTCAAGGTAGTGCTTGAGTGGTATGATGCAGCTTCCAGTTCTGATCCAAAAGGGCTTACGAGGTTGTCCAACCTATTGGATATAACCTTAAATCTGATTTCTAAGTTATACAATTCTATTACCTTATCTTTAACTTCTTTAGAATGCTTCTTAGCCTTTATAGTTAGGTTTTCTCTTCAGATTTTCTTCTAAATACTTATTGTGATCTGCTGTAGGAGAAGATGGGCTTATAATAAAATAAAAAAAAAAAAAAATACTGATTGGAGGAATAATGCCAAAAAATCTGCCAAATTCCAGGGGGTTTGAATACTTTTACAAGCCACAGAACATTAAAATCTCATTCACAGGAAGTTGTACACTATACATAATCTAAGACAGAAAATACATAGATTAAAAATATGAGCATATTTAACAAAGAAAAAATGCAATCATTTATATGATGAAAATTTCTATAGGGAGTACATTTGTTTTCTGAAGCTTACTTGAGGAGTAAATAAGGAATGTCTGCAGAAGAATATTACACTTTGGGATTTGCTGCTATATGGAAAAACATTTGGGATGCTATTGGTCACTGATTGTAAAAGCATGCCTAATTATATATTGTTCATTTTTAATAGTCCTTACTTAATACCCTAAGATTAAGCTACTTATTTTTTTTTTTTGTTTTAACATGAAGAGACACTCTTTACCGTGATATTCTGGAAGGTTTTGGTGACGATGAAGGCGCAGGTCCAGTTAGTGAGTACACACACAGCACTTCCGAGCCCTCGAACTTTGGTGGGAAAAATCTCAGACATCACGAGCCATGGTATAGGCCCCCAACCCAGTGCAAAACCTGATAAAAACATACATTAAAAACAAACAGAAATGTCTTTTGGTGCCTAGTATTTAGACTGCAGATTCACAATTTCAAATATATGCGTAAAGAATGTAATGTGTTTTAAGAATTGTGTTGTGAGAAAAAGTGTGAACATTAATTGAGTCCTACAATTCAATTTAGCAATAACAGTCATAAGACTGACAATCTGAATACATTAATGAATTAATAAAGATGTGCTGAAAACCGCAATTACACCGACCAGGCATAACATTACGTATGACCACCTGCCTAATATTGTGATGGTCCCTCTGTTCCTGCCAACATATGTTTTTTTGTCACCTAAGAAAGTTCTGATTACCTGTTATAAAAATGCCCATGCTAGTAAGTGCGAGCCAGGACAGATCAGCATGTGCCGCTTCACTGACTGCATCCTGGGCTTCCATGATTGTGCTGAACAGCGTGGCGTTACTGTGCTTTGTCACAGACAACTTGAAATAAATACCAAACGTTGCTTCACTCACACACATGGCAACACCTGAACAGCAAAGTGGAGATGAGGAAATGAGTAGATGTTTGTGGAACAGACATATGAAAGTGTAAAAGTATCAGCATATGAATAAAGGGAAGTATAAAAAGACTGACCTGACAGGATGAGCAGAACTTTTCTTCCTGCTCGATCCATGATTAGAGCAGCGACTGCTGTGAAGATCACCTGAGTGGCTCCTACAATCACTGACGCAACATTGCCATTCTGAGACAAAACAAACGTAGCATTAGATTGGAGTTTTTAACATTAATTATGATGATAATGAGCGGTTTTTTTTAAACATAGACCCCAAAATATAAATCCTAGACTGGAAGTCACAAATAAGAAAACAGTGGGATGTATAGAGAGGGCCCCTGAACTGGGTCATTAATAAAAAGCTGCAAAAGACCTTAATCTTAATCAGTATAAAATTCTCAACACCAGTCATTTGCCTCTTTATAGTGATCTAATATACTCCAACAACAACTATCCATTTGCTCTTGTGAGGCTTAAAGATGCTAAATTTGGTTTAGTTTGATAAGAAATACAGCTCGGATACTAATGAATATCAGATACAGATTATTCAGAGCTTGATTCAAAATTCCTACCTGGAAGTGAGCTTGTTCAAATATAGTTTCTGCATAGAACATGATGGCGTTGATGCCTGTAAACTGCTGCAAGAGCATCATCATGATGCCCACTCCTAAAGGTTTAAACACACCAGGGTCTTTCAGATCAGCCAGACTGAGACTTCCGTCCTGGAATTAAACAGAAATGTGTTTGTAATATGTCTACTATACAGTCAAAAGTATCTGGACACAAGACAGTCATTTGTGTGTGTTTTGAACATTTAGTCCCCCTTTGCTGTTACAATAACCTTCAATCTGTGCACTAACAAGACCGTTTACACACAATATTGAATCTGTTACAGGTTCGTCACTTATGTCTTGTACAAGGAAGAACAA